>NW_016107836.1:809958-810926 GCF_001604975.1 Cebus imitator
TGCAAAGCTGCTCAAATTAAAAAAAAAAAAAAAAGAAAAAAAAAAGAATTCTTCCTCATATACTGGCATATAATAAAATATGATATTATATTAATTAAATCTGAACAACACATTGCGTGTTTTTAAAATAATATTTATAGCATGATATTGATGTGTATCTTTCACCCAATGGGGCTAGCATTCTATTTAAACAATTTAGTTGCAATATTTAATATATCGTTTGAGGAAAATATATTACTCCTTAATACTAACGTTATTTCTGTGAGCTATATCTATACATAATTGAAAAAATCAGTAGTAATGTTACTAAGTTATAAGAATAATATAGCAAGACTCCCAGCTTAAAATAAGTAATACTAAGTGTCATAAATATAAGTGAACATTGATTATTATTCAGTATTACTTAATGTTAAACATTTAGACCACCTTAAAATGTTTTGGATCCAAATGAATTAGATGTAAATCTTAATATTTATACTCCCTAAAATACTTTTATCAAGAGAATAAGAAGACAAGTGACAGGCTGGGAGAAGATATTTGCAAAAGACATGTCTGATAAAATGTGTCCAAAAAATAAACAAAGAACTCTTAAAACTCAACAACAAGAAAACAAGCCGATTTTAAAATGAATACAAGACTAAACACTTCACCAAAGAAGATATGCAGATGGCAAAAAAGCATATGAACTGATGTTTGACATCATAGGTTATTAGGGGATTACAAATGAAAGCAACAGTGAGATGTCATTACACACCTATTAGTATTCCCCAAATCTAAAACACTACCACCACAAAACATCCTGCTGGTGAGGATGTGGAACAGTAGGAACAACTCTTGTTCATTGCTGGTGGGAATACAAAATGGTATAGCCACTTTGGAAGACAGTGGTAGTTTCTTACAAAATTAAACATATTCTTGCCGGGCGCGGTGGCTCAAGCCTGTAATCCCAGCACTTTGGGAGGCCGAGG
>NW_016107836.1:812471-821310 GCF_001604975.1 Cebus imitator
AACCCAGGAGGCGGAGGTTGCGGTGAGCCGAGATCGCGCCATTGCACTCCAGCCTGGGTAACAAGAGCGAAACTCCGTCTCAAAAAAAAAAAACATATTCTTACCAAATCATCCAGCAATCATGAGCCTTACTATTTACCCAATAGAGCTGGAAACTCATGTCCACAGAAAAAGCTGCACACAGGTGTTTGTAAGCAGTTTTGTTCGTAATTGCCAAAACTTGGAAGCAACCAAGATGTTCTTCAGTAGGTGAATGGATAAACTGCAGCACATCCAGACAATGGGAAAAAAAGACTTTTTAATTGTTTTTTAGAGAGAAGGTCTTGCTCTGTTGCCCAGGCTGGAGTGCAGTGGTGTAATTGTAGCTCACTGCAGCTCATTGCAGCCTCAAACTCCTGGGCTCAAGTGATCTGCCCACCTCAGCCTCTGGAGTCTCTGGGATTACAAGCTCTAGGAGCTTGTAATCTATGACTTTTAGATTCCACATATAAGTAAGATCATATGGGATTTGTCTTTCTGGGCAATGCAAGTTAACATGTGTTGAACACTAGACTAGTTTTCTATTGCTTCATAACAAAATACCACCAATTAGCAGCTTCAAACAACACACATCCCACAGTTTCTATCAGTCAGAGTCCAGCTACACCTTAGCAGAGTCCTCTACTTAAGCTTTGACAGGGTTGGAATCAAGGTGTTTTCATCTGTAGGCTTTACTATAGAAAACTCCACTGTGAAAACTCTCTCAAGTTATTGGCAGAATTCATTCTGATGCATCTGTAAGAATGAAATCCTTTATGAGCAGGAGACAATAAGCCAACTGCAGCTCCAGAGCCCGCCTGCAGTTCCTAGAAGCTACCTGTAGTTCCTTGCCACATCGACTTCCTCATCATGCTCCTCACCCTGTCAAGCCAGCAAAGAGATCTCCAGATCTTATTTATTTAACTTTATTATATCCAGAGTGTGCCTGCTGCAAAATGGAGCCTTATATAATATGACATCTTCACAAGAGTGACATCTCATCACCTTCTATTGGTTAGAAACAAGTCATGGATTTTGTTAACTCATCAGAAGATTCTACAAAGGAGTAAATACCAGAAGTGAGCAAGCTTTGAGAATTACTTTAGGTTCTGTCCACCAGAGGCCCTATGATGTGCTAGGCCTTCATGTGCCTTCCATATGATCTTTCCTTTCATATAAGCATATTTTAAAAGTCTTTCAGGCCAGGCGCAGTGGCTCATTCTTGTAATCCCAGCACTTTGGGAGGCTGAGGTGGGCGGATCACCTGAGATCAGGAGTTGGAGACCAGCCTGGCCAACATGGTGAAATCCCGTCTCTACTAAAACTACAAAAATTAGCTGGGTGTGGTGGCACGCACCTGTGATCCCAGCTACTTGGGAGGCTGAGGCAGGAGAATCTCTTGAACCCCGGAGGCAGAGATTGTAGTGAGCCAAGATTGTGCCACTGCACTCCAGCCTGGGCAACAAAGTGAGAACTTGTCTCAAAAAATAAATAAATAAAAAGTTTTTCAACTGTAAAGTCATATAAATATCACATAATATCTAATGCTAATATCTTATTGTTTCTTGAAAACTTTGTAATGTCTCACTATTTACTGATTTTACCTGTTCATTTGCCTACAATTCCTAGCATTAAATAGCATAAATGGATTAAAGTGCTTATATCAGAGGCAATAAATTGAGAGCAACTTGGGAAATTGGTCCTACTCCTTAGCTGACCACAGAAGATTCACTCAAAAGGAAAGGAACTAAAGAAGAGCAGATCAAACCCATAGTCCTATCATATCCCTGAATGTCTTCTTCACCCCACATTTGATTTATAATATGGCTGTGTATAGTGTTCTAGGTTAACAATCATTTTCCCTTGGCATTTTGTAGATATTCCTCTAATGTCTTCTAGCGGTTGATTGCAATCAAGAATTCTAATAATAGGCCGGGCGCGGTGGCTCAAGCCTGTAATCCCAGCACTGTGGGAGGCCGAGGCGGGTGGATCACGAGGTCAAGAGATCGAGACCATCCTGGTCAACATGGTGAAACCCCGTCTCTACTAAAAATACAAAAAATTAGCTGGGCATGGTGGCATGTGCCTGTAATCCCAGCGACTCAGGAGGCTGAGGCAAGAGAATTGCCTGAACCCAGGAGGCGGAGGTTGCAGTGAGCTGAGATCGCGCCATTGCACTCCAGCCTGGGTAACAAGAGTGAAACTCCGTCTCAAAAAAAAAAAAAAAAAAAGAATTCTAATAATAGTCTGATTTCATGACTTTGCACATGATCCTTTATTTCCCACTGGAACCTTTCAAATCTTTTTATCCCTGGTGATCTCAAATTCATTATTCTGTCCAGGCACGGTGCCTCATGCTTCTAATTCCAACACTTTAAGAGGCTGGAGCCAATGAGTTTGAGACCAGCCTAGGCAACATAGTGAGACCCCATCTCTACAAAAAAAATTTTTTTAGTTAGCTGGGCTTGGTGGTACAAATCTGTAGTCCATATTACTCTGGAGGCTGAGGTGGGAGGATCACTTGGGCCCAGGAAGTTAAGGCTGCTGTGAATTGTGGTTGCGCCACTACACTCCAGCCTGAGCAAGAGACCAAGACAGTGTCTCAGAAAAAAAAGTCTGGGTGTGGTGGTTCATGCCTGTAATCCCAGTACTTTGGGAGGCTGAGGCAAGCAGATCTCTTGAGCTCAGAAATTCAAGATCAGCCTGGGCAACATAGTGAAACAACATCTCTACCAAAAATAAACAAACAAATTAGCTGGGCATGGTGTTGCCTGCTTGTGGTCCCAGCTACTCAGGAGGCTGAGGCAGGAGGATTGACTGAGACTTGGAGGTGGAGGTTGCAGTAAGCCAAGATTGCATCACTATATTCCAGCCTAGGTGATGGAATGAGACACTGTCTCAAAAAAAAAATTATGATTCTAAGGCTTGGGATAAGTTTTCATTTATTGTTCATGGCATCCAATGCCTCCTTTCACTCTAGAGATCTGTGTCCCCCAATTCTAGAAAATATTCCTGTATAATTTTTTGGTAGTTTCCTTACCTTGGTTTTCTTTGCTTTTTCTGTGATTCCTAATGGTTGAATATTGCACTTTATGGATTGATCAACTATTTTACATTTCCTTCTCTATTCTACTTTCTGCATAAGCATAACTGAACCCAGGTTTAACTGCTTGCTGCTAGAAAGCCAGATACAAGAGACAAGGGTTAATGGGAAGAAAACCAGGTTCATAGAAAACCAGCAAAATTGAGAAGTAGTTCACCATCTTAAATTTTCAGGTTGGCTGGAGAGTTTTTATGGGAGGGGAATAAAGTGAAAAGGAGGGAGTTGGATCAAGAGGTGACTGAGGACTGCAGATATGTGGGCACCAGTGAGATCAGAGAAAGTTGGAAACTTCTTTGTCCTTGGTCAGTTCACAATGCCCCTATAAATCCTTTTTTTTGAGACGGAGTCTTGTTCTGTCACCAGGTTGGATTGAAGTACAGTGGTGTGATCTTGGCTCACAGCAACCTCCACTTCCTGGGTTCAAGCGATTCTCCTGCCTCAGCCTCCTAAGTAGCTGGGATTACAGGCATGTGCCACCATGCCCAGCTACTTTTTGTATTTTTGGTAGAGACAGGGTTTCACCATGTTGGCCAGGATGGTCTGGATCTCCTGACCTTCTGATCCACCCTTTTCAGCCTCCCAAAGTGCTGGGATTACAGGCATGAGCCACTGCGCCCGGCTGCGCCTGTAAATCTTTAACAAAATGTAGTTAGTTGTTTAGATACTTCCCGTTTAATCCTAGACTTAGTTTTAAACATTACATGATTGCTGTTTTTGCATATTATTTCAGTGCTCTAAAATTATCCTTGCCTATGTGCAGGAATGGGGAAAGGCCACTTAAACAAAAGTTGAGTTAGTTATGTTAGTTTTTTTGCTATTTCACTGTTACAATTCCCCACTATTAAAGGCTCATTACACAATTTTGTGGAATTAGGGACGTTATCTCTCATCTGGCTACTTCCTGTTGAGCATGGTTGATGTGGGTCAACTGTGAAACGTAGCCATTTGACCTGGCAGCAAGCTGATGTTCAGGTCCTTGTTCCTTTCACGTTTTTAGGAGGACCCGATCTCCCAGTTAAGAAGGATGTAGGGCCATGTTTGCAGAATAAGTGATCCTGCTAGAGGAAACTCATGAATAGAATTTAGTATAATGCCTAGAGTCTTAACATATTTGGCAATTGCTAAATTGTTTATTTAGAGTTTGGTCCATTTTTTTTAGTTTTTCCCATTGATCATGGTCTCCAAGATGACAATCTAAAGGTTGAAGGAAGGAGCAAGTCATACATTTTCATAACCATCATAGTCTTCTGTGAATCAGGGCATAGAGAGGTATTAGCTCCAGAATATGTGGCCCCCATATCCATAAGTTAATAAATCTGTTCCTTCCTCACTGTCAGTTATACCCAGGGCTCCTCTGGGGATATGATGATAGGTTGGCCAAATATACATATTTAGCAGGTTACAGAAAGAACTATAAATATTTATGAAGGTGGTCCTGACACATGCATGTTGAACAAACATGTATGTAACATATGACCCATGTTTTCCTTGGGGTGGAACCTTGACTTTTCCCTGGCATGACCTTAGGTCCTATTTACACATTGGTATCTTATTGTCACAAAGAGTTTGTTCTGTTTTAATGTTAACTCTTGTCAATTGCTGTGTCTAAATCATAAAAGGAAAGGGGTATAATGAGGTATGTCTGACCTCCTGTCCTCTCATTGCTGGGAACTATGTTTTTTAAGTTTTTTTCTTCTTGGGGGTTCTGTTGGTCAAGGGGGATCCATTTGGTTGGTGGGGTGCTTAGGACTTTATTTTTCAGTTTACATTTCTGCTTTTTTGATCAAGATATGCCAGAGGCAGCATCATTGGCTAAACTTTCATTTTGTCTCATATCGTTGCCAGGATGGTGTGACTACCTGCCCCAGGTCCATTATGTGCCTTGGTGGGATCCCTATGGCCAAGGGACTTAGAATAAAAAAACTTATAGCCAATTAATTATTCTAAGCCAAGTGGGAATGAAGGTGAGTAGGCACTTGTTAACCCGTAAAACCCTTTGAAGTAACCTAAGAGCCAGAAACCAAAAACCAAAAGGCAAGTTTACAAAATTGACTTTTTTAAAAGCTTTACATGTTGAAAGAATTAGCAATGTTTATTTGATTTTGAGAACATTTGCCAAAGATGTAAAAGGCTCAAAATATTTGATAAAAATAGAATAGTTATTCATTTAACCAAGAGTGACAGTCAAAAGACTATAAAAGCAATGTGGAAAGTGACAAGGGGTACAAATTTTAACCCATTTATTTACTTATTTTTATTTTTTTGAGGTAGGGTCGGCTGGGCTCGGTGGCTCACGCCTGTAATCCTAGCACTTAGGGAGGCCAAGGTGGATCATGAGGTCAGGAGAACGAGACCATCCTGGCTAACACGGTGAAACCCATTTCTACTAAAAATACAAAAAAAAGAAAAAGAAAAAAAAATAGCCAGGCATGGTGGCAAGTGCCTGTAGTCCCAGCTACCCAGGAAGCTGAGGCAGGATAATCACCTGAGCCTGGGAGGCGGAGATGCAATGAGCTGAGATTGCACTACTGCACTCCAGCCTGGGTGACAGAGTGAGACTCAATCTCAAAAGAAAAGAAAAGAAAAGAAAAGAAAAGAAAAAAGAAAAGAAAAGAAAAGAAAAGAAAAGAAAAGAAAAGAAAAGAAAAGTGATAGGGTCTCACTCTTGCCCAGGCTGGTGTGCAGTGGCAAGATCTTGGCTCACTGCAACTTCTGTCCCCCAGACTCAAGCAATCCTCCCACCTCTCCCCTAAGTAGTAGCTGAAACCACAGGCATACACCACTACACCCAATTTTTGTTTGTATTTTTTGTAGAGACAGGCTTTCACCACATTGCCTAGGCTAGTCTCAAACTCCTGAGCTCAAGCAATCTGCCTGTCTTGGCCTCTCAAAGTGTTGGAATTACAGGCATGAACCACTGCGACTGGCCTTAACCCTTTTAAAGCTCAAGTTTCCCAAGGAAGCAAAAAACTAATACAGAAAATATAGGAATTATCTTTTTTATTTTTATTTTTTTGAGACAGAGTCTTGCTCTGTCACCCAGGCTGGAGTGCAGTGGCACGATCCTGCCTCACTGCAACCTCCACCTCCCGGGTTCAAGTGATTCTCCTGCCTCAGTATCCCAAGTAGCTGGGATTACAGGTACATGCCACCACACCTGGCTAATTTTTATATTATTAATAGAGACAGGGTTTTGCCATGTTGACACGGGTGGTCTCAAACTCCTGACCTCAAGTGATCTGCCCATGTTGACCTCCCAAAGTGCTGGGATTACAGATAGGAGCCACTGCCTGGCCAGAAATTATCTTAATAAAATGCAAAATCTTGTTTCTTAAGCCATATGCCAAAAAGGCAAAGAAAAAAACATCTGCAGTGTGATTGCTTCTCCTCATGAGAAGCCCATTTAGATAACCTAGAAGAATAAAGTACCTGAACTTAATGAGACACAGGGAGAGTGTTTCAAAGTTCCGAGTATAGCATAGCAAGGGAATACATGACTCTCAGTAATTGCATGAGAAGTTTCCTGATTACATTTAAAAATTTAGACATACCAAGAAAAGTCAAGAGTACAGAATCAAGTTATACTGGAGGAAAGCATTGATTTTTTTAGACCTTCAAGATACCACTTTTCAGCATCAGGCCACAACAGTTAGAACCAGAGGAAAAATCTTACAGAAGCTGATGAAAAAGTGGAAGGAGAGATTTATCACCTCATGCATTCTCAAGAGGAGAATAAGCTGAAAACAAAAGCTGAACTTCTAAGATAGGAACCTGAGAAGTTTTCAAAAGAAACAGGTTTTAGAATTAAAAATCAAAATGTCTTATAATTTCACTAAGATTGGCTGGGTGCTGTAGCTCATGCCTGTAATCCCCAGCACTTTGAGAGGCCGAGGCAGGTGGATTGCATGAGGTCACGAGTTCAAGACCAGCCTAGCCAACATAGTAAAACCCCATCTCAACTAAAAATACAAAAGATTAGCTGGGTGTGGTGGCAGGTTAATATTATCCCAACTATTTGGGAGGCTGAGGCAGGAGAATCACTTGAACCCAGAAGGCAGAGGTTGCAGTGAGCCAAGATTATACCATTGCACTCCAGTGTGGGCAACAAGAGTGAAACTCCATCTCAAAAAAAAAATTAACTAAAATCAAATAAATACCTTAAGAAAATCTTGTTTTAATATAGGGGACCAATATTAGAAGGACTATTATGAATAATTCTTTTTAAATTGTAGCCAACTTAATTACATACAGAATTCCTTTTGTAAATGCCCCTTCATGAAACTTATCACAACTTATACACAACATCTATTATTTGCTTGGACATTCTGAATTGTCCTATATTTTTTTATTTTCTAAATAAATGATTATTTATTTATTTATTTTTGAGATGGTGTTTCACTCTCGTTGCCTAGCCTGGAGCACAATGGTGCAATCTCGGCTCAATGCAACCTCCCCCTCCTGGGTTCAAGCGATTCTCCTGCCTCAGCCTCCTGAGTAGCTGAGATTACAGGCATGAGCCACTGCGCCAGGCTAATTCTGTATTTTTAGTAGAGATGGGGTTTCTCCATGTTGGTCAGGCTGGTCTTGAACTCCCAACCTCAGGTGATCTGCCCACCCTGACCTCCCAAAGTGCTGGGATTACAGAAGTAAGCCACCGCACCCAGCCCAGTCATATTACTTTAAGACAAAAATTTACTATACAGGATCCTTTTTTTGTACACAATTATTTTTTTCTTTATAACCTTTTCTATTAAAAAGAAACTTTTTCTTTTTTTTATGGGCCGGGCGCAGTGGCTCATGCCTGTAATCCCAACACTTTGGGAGGCAGAGGTGGGCAGATCACGAGGTCAGGAGATTGAGCAAGACCATCCTGGCCAACATGGTGAAATCTTGTCCCTACTAAAAATACAAAAATACTCTTGCTCTGTCACCAGGTGGGAGTACAGTGGTGATCTCAGCTCACTGCAAACTCCCAGGTTCAAGCGATTCTCATGCCTCATCCTCCCGAGTAGCTGGGAACATAGTACCACTACACCCAGCTAATTTTTGTATTTTTAGTAGAGACAGGGTTTCACTATTTTAGCCAGGCTTGTCTGGAACTTCTGGCCTCAAGTGATCAGCCTGCCTTGGTCTCCCAAAGTGCTGAGCCACCATATCCAGCCAAAAACAAATTTTTTTTTTAAATTCACAACTTTTCTAATACCTTTCACTCTTACTGGTTCCTTTCTACCTTAACTCATAAATAACTTTTAAATAAGCTCTAAATTACATAGAATTTTTTCTCTATTAGAACATAACTTACAAAATTATATATTAACTAGAATTTTTATTTTTAGTAATCTTAAATTTTAGTGAAAATTTAGGAAGCAAGAAATCCTGAATTGTTTATCAGATAATAATATTTTATAGATGAAACTATGCCACAATTTTTAGAAACATGTTGCCCTATACCACGAAAGTTTCTTAGTTGATGGTGGACCAGACATTCAGTGAGCATTTGTTATTTAATTTAAAATAATTTTAAGACTTTAAATTACATAAAAAGTTCACCTACAAGCACTTATTACATTTACATGTACTCAGTTTTTTCATTTTTAACAGTTTATCTAGATTATTTCTAAAAACTGAGAAATCACAAAGACCTAGTCATTATTTAAGGTTATTCTCCTATTAACCATTTTTTTTTTTTTTTTTTTTTTGAGACAGAGTTTCGCTCTT
>NW_016107836.1:821954-823111 GCF_001604975.1 Cebus imitator
CTTAAGTCACATGAACTTGATAAATACTTGGACTTATTTACTTAATTTATCAGTGCTCTTTTATTTATAATCTATTTTGGTACCATGTAGACACAACATATATCATAATATGTGTACAAGATACAAACACACCTAAACACATATATAAAGATCCTATCCTTTTACCTATCTCATGGAAACCTAGCCATGAGATACAAAGAAAAACTAACCAGTTTACAAAAGATGGCTAGATCCAAATTATTTCTGACAAAATTGGAACCTGTTCACATGGTTAAACTTTGTTTGCCTCAACTGGTAATTCAAGGAAGGCTGTAGGCCAAAATTTTGGGTAAAGCCATTTTCATGGCAGTTTATTTACTTTTTTTGTATTTTGTATTCATTCTTTATTTTATCTTTTTTTTTTGGTATTTTTAATTTATTCTTTCTGACAGTGTATTTTTAAAATCTCTTTTACCCTTTTTTCCTTCAACTTCAAATAAGTTTCCAAGGTTTACATTTTAGTTAGAACTGGCTGAACTGTATAAGAAAAACAAAATTTCCAGGTATCCTTGAATTAATGAGTTTTATCTCAACACCAGTAGCTCAATAACAGCAGATTCAAAGTAGCCAGGAAAATAGCCAGGCACAGTGGCTTACACATATGATCCCAGTACTTTGGGAGGCTAAAGCAGGTAGATCACTTGAGCTCAGGAATTTGAGACCCACCTGGGCAACAGGGCAAAACCTCTACAAAAAAAGCAAAAATTAGCTGGGTATGGTGGCACACACCTGTAGTCCTGGCTACTCAGGAGGCTGAGGTAGGAAGATTGCTTAAGCCCAGGAAGTCAAGGCTGTAGTGAGCTGAGATTGTACCACTGCACTGCAGCCTGGGCACCAGAGCAAGACCCCATCTCAAAAAAACACACAAACTAAAAAAACACTCCCAAAAGCTCAAAGAAGACAGAAAAGAAAAGAGAGAAATAGAGAACTTTAAAAGACTCTACCTAACTTTGTAGTTGCCGGTTAACCATTTGAACTTTGAATTTTCTTGCTGCAATTTGCCTATCAGTTTAAAATGTGCACGAATATAAGCCATAGTGTATAACAAGCTGGAGTCTCAGAAAAATCTAGCATGCCTTTGAACTTTTCTGTTTTTAATTTTTTTTTTTTTTTTTTTT
>NW_016107836.1:824741-829752 GCF_001604975.1 Cebus imitator
ACTAGGTATTGAAGGAACAGACCTAAAATAATAAAAACCATCTATGACAAACTCACAGCTGACATTATACTGAATGGGCAAAAGCTGGAAGTATTCCCCTTGAAAACTGGCACAAGACAAGGATTCCTCTCTCTTACCACTTCTATTCAACATAGTATTGAAAGTCCTAGCCAGAGTAATCAGGCAAGAGAAAGAAATAAAGGGCAACCAAATAGGAAAAGAGGAAGTTAAACTATCCCTGTTTGCAGATGACGTGATTCTATATGCAGAAAGCCCCATAGTGTTGGCCCAAAAGCTCCTTCAGCTGATAAACAACTTCAGTAAAGTTTCAGGATACAAAATCAATGTATAAAAATTATGGTTTTATGGCCAGGTGAGTTGGCTCACACCTGTAATCCCAGAACTTTGGGAGGCCTAGGCGGGTGGATCACGAAGTCAGGAGATTGAGACCATCCTGGCCAACATGGTAAAACACTTTTTTTACTAAAATACAAAAAATTAGCCAGGCATGTTGGCACGTGCCTGTAGTCCCAGCTAGTTGGGAGGCTAAGGCAAGGGAATCACTTGAACCCAGGAGGTGGAGATTGCAGTGAGCCCAGATCATGCCACTGTACTCCAGCCTGGTGACAGAATGAGATTTATCTCATTTAAAAAAAAAAAAATCCGTGGTATTCCTATACACCAACAACAGTCAAGCTAAGAGCTAAATGAGGAAGGCAATACCATTCCCAATTGCCACAAAATAAATAAAATACCTAGGAATACAGGTAGCCAGGGAAGTGAAAGATGTGTACAATGAGAATTATAGAACACTGCTCAAAGAAATCAAAGAAGACACAAACAAATGGAAAACATCCCATGCTCATGTATAGAATCAATATCATTAAAATGGCCATACTGCCCAAAGCAATTTACAGATTGAGTGTTGTTCCTATCAAACTACCAACCACATTATTCACAGAACTAGGAAAAACTATTTTAAAATTTATTCAGAATCAAAAAAGAGCCAAAGTAGCCAAGGCAATCCTAAGCAAAAAGAACGTTATCCAACTTCAACCTATACTATGGGGCTAGAGTAAGCAAAACAGCATGGTACTGGTATAAAAGCAGGCACATAGACCCAGGGAACAGAATAGAGACCTCAGAAACAAGGCTGCACACTTATAACCATAAAAGATCTTTGACAAAGCTGACAAAAACAAGCAATGGGAAAAAAGATTCCCTATTCAATAAGTGGTGCTAGGATAACTGGTTAGCCATATGCTGAAGTTTGAAGTGGGACTCCTTCCTTATACCATATACAAAAATCAACTCAAGATGGATTAAAGACTTAAATATAAAACCCAAAACTATACAAACCCTGGAAGGCAACCTAGGTGATACCATCCTGGACATGAAATGGGAAAAGATTTCATGACAAAGACACCAAAAGCAACCACAACAAAAGCAAAAATTGACAAATGGGATATAATTAAATTTAATAGCTTCTGCACAGCAAAGAAACTATCAACAGAGTAAACAGACAACCTATAGAATGGGAGAAGATATTTGCAAACTATGCATCTGACAAAGGTCTAATATCCAGCATCTATAAGGAACTTAAATTTACAGGCGAAAAATAACCCCAGTAAAAAGTGGGCAAACGACATGAACAGACACTTTTCAAAAAAAAGACATACATGCGGCCAAGAAGCATATTAAAAAAAAATCACTGATCATTAGAGAAATGTAAATGAAACCACAATGAGATGCCATCTCATGCCAGTCAGAATCACTATTATTAAAAAGTCAAAATATAACAAATGCTGGTAAGGTTGCAAAGAAAAGGGAACACTTACATACTGTTGGTGAAAATGTAAATTAGATCAACCATGTGGAAAGCAGTACAGCGGTTCCTCAAAGAACTAAAAACAAAACTACCATTCGACCCAGCAATCTCATTACTGGGCATATATACACTCAGAGGAATATAAATCATTCTACCACAAAGACACATGCATGTGAATGTTCATTGTAGCACTATTCACAACAGCAAAGACATGGAATCAACCTAAATGCCCATCAATGGTAGAACAGATAAAGAAAATGTGGTACTTATACACGGTAGAATACTATGCAGCCACAAAAAAGAACAAGATCATGTCTTTTGCAAGAACATGGATGGAGCTGGAGGTTACTGTCCTTAGCACACTAATGTAGGAACTGAAAACCAAATATCCCACGTTCTCACTTATAAATGGAAGCTAAATGATAACTCATGAACACAAAGAAGGAAACAGCAGACACTGGGGTCTACTTGAGGGTGGAGGTTAGGAGGAAAGAGAAGAGCAGAAAAAATAACTATTGGGTAATAGGCTTAATACTTGGGTGATGAAATAATCTGTGCAACAAACCCCCGTGACACAGTGTACCTATATAACAAGCCTTCACATGCACCTCTGAATCTAAAAGTAAAAAAAAAAAAAATAATGCGAGTAGAAATAAAGAACTACTTGTGATAAAACAGTCCATCAATTTATGACTCAAAATTAAAGTTTGTTTTAAATATAATTTTTTTTTCTTTTTCTTTGGGACGGAGTTTTGCTCTTGTTACCCAGGCTGGAGTGCAATGGCGTGATCTCAGCTCACCGCAACCTCCGCCTCCTGGGTTCAGGCAATTCTCCTGCCTCAGCCTCCTGAGTAGCTGAGATTACAGGCACGCGCCACCATGCCCAGCTAATTTTTTGTATTTTTAGTAGAGACAGGGTTTCACCATGTTGACCAGGATGGTCTCGATCTCTTGACCTCGTGATCCACCCGCCTCGGCCTCCCAAAGTGCTGGGATTACAGGCTTGAGCCACTGCGCCCGGCCATTAAATATAATTTTAATGTAAACTATGTCTCAAGATAAACTAACTGAAATTCTTTTAAAAAATAATAATTAAAAACTAATAAACACATAGAAAATGAAACAAAAGTTGCATTCCCAAACTAATTCCTGAAAAGGGACACTGGAGAAATGTCTTTAAGAATTTTATCTGACACCAAATGAGACACAAGCAACCATGCTAGGTCCAAATGACACAAAAGCTCAAATAGCATAGACAGAGGACTCCCAGTGTGTGCACTGGTTTGATTTACCCAGTCTTGGGGCCCATCAACTCCCTTGGATTCCACTTTTTCTTGCACCACCAAAGTGTTACAGGCTGCTGATGGCATGAAGGGGACAGAGGGAGGGTCCCCAAGATAAAGAATTTCTCAGTTGCTGCCCTGGAATCCCAGCCATGGGGGCAGCTAGCCATGAGCAACAACTGGCACTCACAAGCAGTTGTTGCTCTGCCCAATAACATGAATGGGTAAGCCCTGGTACACTGCTACAGCCAATTGCTCCATCCATGGAAATGGGACAGGCTAGACCACCAGAGGGCACACAGCCCTATGTTGGGTGCCAAATTTTGTAACTGAACCTGTGTTTTGCTGCTTGCGGCTCAAAAACCAGACACAAGAAATGAGGGCTGGTGGAAGGAAAAGCACATTTATTTGGAAAGCCAGCAAAACCAAAAAGATGATGAACTTATGTTTAAGAAATCATCGTCCACTCAAGGTTGTGAAGACTTTTTTTTAATGTTTTCTTCTAATCATTTTATAACTTCAGCTTTTATATGTAAATCTAACTTTTCTGTTTATGAGGTTAGAACTAAAGTTCATTTTCTTCCATGCAACTATGCAGTTGTTTTAGCAAAACATCTTTAAAAGGCTGTCCTTTCTCTGCTGAATTATCTTGGCACCTTTGCTGAAAATCAGTTGATCATACATATGGGGTTCTGTTTTATTGATCATTGTTTATTTTTATAGCAATATTATATTACCTTGATGACTGTAGCTTTGCCATAAGTCTTGAAAAGGAGTAGTCTAAGTTCTCAATCTTTGTATTTTCCCAAATTTTTTTGGCTATTTAATGTGTTTAACATTTGCATACATTTTGGAATTAGCTAGTCAACTTCTAAATCAAAAGACTGAAAATTTGACTAGAACTGTATTTAATTTATAGAAAAACTTACATATAATAAATTAAACCATCCACAGTATCTTTTTTTTTTTTTTTTTTTTTTTTTTGAGACGAAGTCTTGCTCTGTCACCCAGGCTGGAGTACAGTGGTGCAATCTCAACTCACTGCAACTTCTGCCTCCCAGGTTCAATGATTCTCCTGCCTCAGCCTCCTGAGCAGCTGGAGCTACAAGTGCATGCCAACACACCCAGATAATTTTTGTATTTTTTGTAGAGACAAGGTTTCACCATGTTGCCCAGGCTGGTCTTGAACTCCTGACCTCAAATGATCTGCCTGCCTCAGTCTCCCAAAGTCCTGGGATTACAGGTGCCAACCACTGTGCCCAGCCCATAGTATGTTTTTTCATGTATTGAGAGCTTTTAAATTTGTCTCAACAATGTTTATAGGTTCTGGTGTATAGGTGTTACATATATTTTGTTAAATTCATCCTTAAGTACTTCATATCTTTTATACTGTTCCAGATGACATCTTTAAAATGTAATTTTCCAACTTTCTTTCCAAGAGAATTCCAATTATGTTTCAAGAGAATTGAAAAACATACATTCACATAAAAACTTGTACACAAATGTTTATAGCAGCATTATGCATAATAACCAAAAAGTGGAAGCACTCAAATGTTCATCAACCTACGAATGAATAAACAAAATGTAGTATATACATACAAGGAAATATTATTCAGTTATAAAAAGGAATGAAGTACTGATATACGCTACAACATTGGTGAACCTTGAAAGCATTTCAATAAGTGAATAAATGATAGATCAATGAGACAGAATGTTAACATCGATATCCAGGACTTGAACTCAGATCTGGAACAAGTAAACTTAATTAACATTCATAGAACTCTCCACTTTAAATACACAAAATATACACTCTTATCAGTACTACATCACACGTATTTACAGGTTTAAATGAAATATTGGTTGGCTGCTTGTTAATTATTTTCTTCCCTCATTTTTTTTT
>NW_016107836.1:830767-841306 GCF_001604975.1 Cebus imitator
TCTCTACTAAAAATACAAAAAATTAGCTGGGCATGGTGGCGCGTGCCTGTAATCTCAGCTACTCAGGAGGCTGAGGCAGAATTGCCTGAACCCAGGAGGCGGAGGTTGCAGTGAGCCAAGATCACGCCATTACACTCCAGCCTGGGTAACAAGAGTGAAATTCCGTCTCAAAAAAATAAAAAATAAAAAAATAAAAGGGAAGCAGAACAGAAAGACTTAGAAAATTTGCATCCTGGCCATGTAAAGAGTGAAAAGGCAAGTTTAGGAGAGCAAACCAAGGGTGTGGCAAAGCAACTGTTTACTAAAGAGCTTAGTAGGGATGAAGGGGAGTCAGGTGCTATTTATCAAGACAATGGGAGCATGAGGCTGCCCCTCCCCTCACTGGTGAGAGCAGGGTATTGAGGGTGAGCTTTCCAGAGAAACACCAGCAAATATCATTTGCTCCCTGCATTCCAACATAGCACTTCTTGGCCACCCCAGTCCTGCTCCAGTGTGGCCAGGTACAATGTGTACTGCTCCAGAGGGCACAAGCTCTAAATCTTCGCAGCATTCACATGGTGCAAACTCAGCCTGTCCAATATGGTGAAACCCTGTTCTACTAAAAAAGACAAAAATTAGCTGGGCATAGTGGCACACGCCTGTAGTCTCAAGTACTCGGGAGGCTGAGGCAGGAGAATCGCTTGAACCTGGGAGGCAGAGGTTGCAGTGAGCCGAGATTGTGCTACTGCACACCAGCCTGGGTAACAGAGTGAGACTCCGTCTCAAAAAATAAATAGGCTGGGCGTGGTGGCTCACTCCTGTAATCTTAGCACTTTGGGGGCCAAGGCAGGTGGATCACGAGGTCAGGAGATCAAGACCATCTTGGCCAACATGATGAAACTGTGTCTCTGCTAAAATACAAAAAATTAGTCAGGCGTGGTGGCACACACCTGTAGTCTCAGCTACTTGGGAGGCTGAAGCAGGGGAATTGCTGGAACCTGGGAGGCAGAGGTTGCAGTGAGCTGACATTGTACCGCTGCACTCCAGCCTGGTGACAGAGTGAGACTCCATCTCAAAAAAAATAAATAAATATAAAAGTAAAAATAAAATAAATAAATAAATAAAAGCCAGGTACAGTGGCTCAGGCCAGTAATCTCAGCACTTTGGGAAGCTGAGGATAGCAAATCACTTAAGGCCAGGAGTTCCTGACTAGCCTGGGCAACTAAACGAGACCCTGTCTCTACCAAAAATAATAATATTAAAACAAATTAGCCAGGTATGGTGGTACACACTTGTAGTCCCAGCTACTCCAGATGCTGAGACAAGAGGATCACTTAAGCCCAGGAGTTCAAGGCTGCAGTGAGCTATGGTCACTGCACTCCAGCCTGGGGGACAAAGTGCAACCTTGTCTCTTAAAAGAAAAAAAAAAAGGCTGGACATCATGGCTCATGCTTGTAATCCCAGCACTTTAGGAAGCTAAGGCAGGAGGATCTCTTGAGCACAGGAGTTGGAGAGCAGCCTGGACAACATAGGGAGATCCCTGTTTTGATGAAAAAAAAAAAAAATTAGCCAGACATGACAGCATGTGCCTTTAGTTCCAGCTACTTGGGAGGCTGAGGCAGGAGGATCCCTCAAGCCCAGGAGGGCAAGGCTACAGTAAGCTTTTTTTTTTTTTTTGAGACAGAGTCTTGCACTGTCGTCAGGCTGGAGTCCAGTGGCACAATCTTGGCTCACTGCAATCTCCACCTTCCAGGTTCAAGTTATTCCCCTGCCTCAGCCTCCCAAGTACCTGGGACTACAGGTGTGTGACACCATGCCCAGCTAACTTTTTGTATTTTTATTAGAAACAAGTTTTCACCATGTTGGCCAGGATGGTCTCAATTTCCTGACCTTGTGATCCGCCTGCCTCAGCCTCCCAAAGTGCTGGGATTATATGCGTGAGCAGTGAGCTTTGATTGAGCTGCTGTACTCTAGCATGGGCAACAGAGTGATACACTATCTCAAAAAGGAAAAAATTTTAAAAAAAAAGAAGAAGAATGTAGAAAGACACCTGGCAGGGCCTTGAGGAAACATGCTGTGAGTGCGAAGTAGGTTTAGAACTGTCTCAGAATTGAGCCAGGGGATGTGATGTGGGCATTTGAAGGATCTGTTACCACATGCCATGAGCAAAGCTCCTCTAAGTTTTTAAAGTTATGAGCAAGCAACCATATTCCATGAGCTGGAGCAAAATGAGTATACATAAATTGACTGATGGTATAATAAAATTAAACAGGTATAATGAATAGTCCAGTGTTTATTTTGTTACTTTCATAAATGTTCTATGTGAGTGTATTTTGGTGGAGGGTGAACTCTATGAAGACGCTGAATTTCAATTTTTGAAATTCAGAACAGAGAAAGCACTCATGGAAGCAGAAAGTTGAAGACATATTGAACAAGAGACTGTAAGCCTCTCCAGAATTTGTAGATATTTGGGAGAGGGCTTTGGACTTCCACAAGAGCTTAAGCCTATTTTTCTGGATCTTAAGGAACAGAAAAATCCCTGTGACAAAATTTAACCTGATATAGAGTAATGACATGTTTAGTTAATTAGTATGTTTCACACTACTATAAAGGACTACCTGAGAGTGAGTAATTTATAAAGAAAAGAGGTTTAATTGACTCACAGTTCTGCATGGCCGGTGAGGCTTCAGGAAAGTTACAATCGTGGAAGAGAGGGAAGGGGAAGCAAGGCATGTCTTACATGGCAGTAGGAGAGAGAGAGAGCAAGAGGGGAAGAGCGACACTTTCAAACCATTGGATCTCGTGAGAACTCACTATCATGAGAAGAGCATGGGAGAAATCTACCCCCAGGATCCAATCATCTCCCACCAGGTCCCTCCCCTAACATATGGGAAATAAAATTCCACATGAGATTTGGGTGGGGACATAGAGCCAAGCTATATCAGTTAGTATACATATACTAAAATTACCATGCAGCCTGGCCAACATGGTGAAACCTCGTCTCTACTAAAAATACAAAAATTAGCCAGGTGTGGTAGTGCATGCCTGTAATCCCAGCTACTTGGGAGGCTGAGGCATGAAAACTGCTTGAACCCGGGAGGTGGAGATTGCAATGAGCCAAGCTCATGCCACTGAACCAGCCTGGCCAAAAAAAAAAAAAAAAAAAAATTAACATGCATGATAATTAAGTGAAGTCTAGATCTCTCCCAACAAGCTGCCTTTATCACCACTATATCTGGGGCTTTGTGATAAAGGGAACAGAGTAGTTACTAAGGAAAGGGGGAAGACATAAACCAGCTGTGCAGAGGGCAGAGTGTGCTTTGGTACCTTAGGCCAGGCTGCAGCAAAGAAAAGCTGAGGCTTGAGAATACATGCTCTACCACCCTTAGTTTGGGGCTTATTCCTCTGGAGGTAAACCCTCTGAAAAATATGTGCCTCAAGCTGTGTTTTCAAACAACTGAGACAACAGGTATACAATGAGACTGTCCTAGGTAATGAAATGTTTTTCTATTAGCCGGGCATGGTAGCATGCGCCTGTGGTCCCAGCTACTCAGGAGGCTGAGGCAGGAGAATTGCTTGAACCCAGGAAGCAGAGATTACAGTGAGCCGAGATCACACCACTGCACTCCAGCCTGGGTGACAGAGTGACACTCCATCTCCAAAAAATAAAAAAAGAAATGTTTTTCTTTCCTTGGTGTGTATGTGTGTTGTATGTGTGTATAAATCTATGAAGGGTATGCAGTTCTTTCATTGGCATAGCAGTTCCATCCAGGCTGAAGATGTAGACTAGAGTAGGACATTAGGAAGGGCAAGAGAATGTTTTCCATAGCTTTGATCAAATTACACTCCTGCTTAAAATGTTCTCATGGCTCCCATATGCCTGGATGATGGTCAAAATCTGAGACTATTTGAACATCAAAATAAACAAATATGGTAATGGATTATAATCCTATGATTGGGGACCCCAAAGACCACCCTCAATTTCTGTGATTTGCTACAAGAACTCAAAAAACTCAGAAACATTGTTATACTTGTGGTTATGATTCATTACGGTAAAAGGATGCAAATTAAAATCAACCATAGAAAAAAGCACATAGTGCAGCGTCCAAGAGAGACCAGATGCAGGCTTCCAGTGTTCTCTTTCAGTGGAGCTATATGAACATTAATACTGTGTGACAACACATGTGAAGTATGTCTATCAGAAGCTCACCTAAGCCTTGGTGTCCAAGGTTTTTATTGGGGATCAGTCACATAGTCATAGTAATTGCTCCTGTGGCTGACCTGAATTCTCCAGCCTCTCTGGAGGACAAGCTGATATCATGTGACCCAAAGAGCCCACTATAAATCACATTGTTAGCATGAATGGTCTGGTGTGGTCCAAGGTCTTAACTAAACAAAGATACTCTTTATTAAGAGCCTTGAAACTAGGCAAGGGCCAAACCTTTCTTTGCAATATACAGGGTTTGAACAACCCACACCTGCTGAGTTAATCCTTTACAAATCTGCTGAATAAAGTAAAAATCCATGAGTACAATTGATATAAACAAGGAATGTTAAATTAAGTTTAGCCTAAAGCTGCCTCCTCACATATTTTAAGGTCAGCTTAAAAGTTTCTCTGGGGCCAGGCGCGGTGGCTCAAGCCTGTAATCCCAGCACTTTGGGAGGCCAAGGCGGGTGGATCACGAGGTCAAGAGATCAAGACCATCCTGGTCAACATGGTGAAACCCCGTCTCTACTAAAACTACAAAAAATTAGCTGGGCATGGTGGTGCGTGCCTGTAATCCCAGCTACTCAGGAGGCTGAGGCAGGAGAATTGCCTGAACCCATGAGGCGGAGGTTGCGGTGAGCCGAGATCGCGCCATTTGCACTCCAGCCTGGGTAACAAGAGCGAAACTCCGTCTCAAAAAAAAAAAAAAAAAAAAAAGTTTCTCTGTACATGGTGAACTATAACTTAACTGGATATGTAAATAGACTGTACCTGTTCTTGTGTCAATCACTGAATTTTAGCCAATCAAGGGTGGCCAACTGTTCAAACCATGCTCAAATAAGGCAAACACTGAGCTGTAACCAATCAGCAGTTTGTATACCTGTATTAGTCCCGTTCTCACACTGCTATAAAGAACTACCTGAGAATGGGTAATTTATAAAGAAAAGAAGTTTAATTGACTCAGTTCTGCAGGTTGTATGGGAGGGATAGCTAGAGAGGCCTTAGGAAACTTAACAATCGTGGGAGAAGGCAAAGGGAAAGCAAGTAATTCTTTACATGGCAGCATGAGAGAGAGTGCAAAGGGTGAAGTGCTACACATTTTCAAACAACCAGATCTCGTCAAAACTCACTCACTATCACGAGAACAAAGGGGAAATCCACCCCCATGATCCAATCACTTACCACTAGGTTCCTCCCCCAAAGCTGGGAATTACAATGCAACATGAGATTTGCATGGGGACACAGAGCCAAATGATATCCATACCCACTTCCATTTTCTGTATATCACCTTCCTTTTTCTGTCTGTAAATCTTCCATGACACAGGTATGCTAGAGCTTCTCTGAACCTATTCCGGCCCAAGGGCTGCCCAATTGGAGTCACTTTTGCTCAATTAAAACTCTATTAAATTTAATTTTGTCTGAGGCTTTTCTTTTAACAGGGATAAGGAACAATCCTTCTTGAAGAATGATAACTAATGATTGTAGAAGGAATGATGAAGTTAGAAAAATCACTACAGTTGGTCCTCTGTATGTGTATAGCAGAGCCTCTAGAGGGAGCATGGCCCTACCAATCCTTGATTTCAGACTTATATGCTTCAGAACTGTGACACAATGAATTTCTATTGTCACCTAGTTTGGGGTCACTTGCTGCAGCAGCCATAAGAAACTAATTATATGAACAGGAGACAGAGAAATACTGGATAGAAGAGGGTGGTTCCCTGGCAAAGGTCCCACCCTCAAGCCTGGAGACCCATGGCCCTAAGTAGAGACAGGCATTCCTGTTTTCACCCCCAAAACATTGCCTTTTGGCCCACCATATCCCCTAACTTTTATCCACATAAACCTGGAACCCCAGGCTCCAGAAGCAGAGGAGCAGACAAGCAGATGAGGAGACGAGGAGACAAGCAGATGAACGGTGGCACAGCACAGCAGAGAAAGAGAGAAGAGGAAGAACATCTAAATGCCAAGAGGAGTTCAGCTGAGAGCAGTTGGAGAGGAGTTCGGCTGCTGGACAGCCAAACTCTAGAGGAAAATCATCTTCCCACTCCATCCTCCCTTCCAGCTTCCCATCCATTCTATTGACAGCCACCTCCGCCACTCAGTAAAAACCCTGCATTCATCCTTTAAGCCTGTGTGTGACCTGATTCTTCTGGGATGCTGAACAAGAGCTCAGAATACAGAAAGTTGTCACACTGGCTCTTTGCTCTTGCAGAAAGGCAGAGGGTCCACTGAGCCGGCTAACACTCAAGCTGTCTGCAGATGGCAAGGCTAAAAGGGCACACAGTAACACACACCCACTTGGACTCCTGCACCTGCCTGTCTGCATGCCCTCCCGCCCATCAGGGGTTTCAGCAGTGGTGGCAACCAAATAGGCAAGCCACACCCCTGTTGCCCACCCATCCTGCGAGTTGGGTCAGTGAACATTCCTGTTTCACTAATACATATACTAAAACCAAAGGTGAAAGAATGATGCCTTAGGAATTTTTTTGTTTGTTTTTTTGAGACAGCGGCTCACTCTTATTGCCCAGGCTCGAGTGCAATGGTGCAGTCATGGCTCACTGCAACCTCTGCCTCTTGGGTTCAAGCAATTCTTCTGTTCCAGCCTCCTGAGTAGCTGGGATTACAGGTGCCCACCACCATGCCTGGCTAATTTTTGTATTTTTAGTAGAGATGGGGTTTCCCCATGTTGGCCAGGCTGGTCTCGAACTCCTGACCTCAGGTGATCTGCCCGCCTCGGCCTCCCAAAGTGAGGCTGCGCTGGCCTCAGGAATTTACACAGTATCCAAGTATCCACAAAATACTTATTGATTACAAAGTAAAATGTAGTAACTCTTTAGAAGAAAAAATCTGGCTCCTTAACCAAGCTTATTTGGTTTGGAGTCAAACAGCTGATTTGAAGCTCCACCTGCATCACTGTCTTTTTCTTTTTTTGAGACAGTCTCACTCTTGCTGAGGCTGGAGTGCAATGGCAAGATCACAGTTCATTGTACCCTCTGCCTTCCCGGCTCAGGTAATGCTTCTGCCGCAGCCTCCCGAGCAGCTGATACTACACGCAGGCGCCACCACACCTGGCTATTTTGTGTAGTTTTTGTAGAGACAGGATTTTTGTAGAGACAGGATTTTGCCTTGGCTGGTCTCAAACTCATGGGCTCAATCAATCCACCTGCCTGGGCCTCCCAAGGTGCTGGGACTACAAGCGTGATCCACCAGGCCCTGCCTACATCATTGTCTTATATTAGCTTGTACAACGTTGGGAAAGTTACTTAATTTCACTAAGCTTCAATTTCCTGTAAAACAAGATTAATAATAATCAATACCCACATCTTAAGGATCTTATGAGGATTGTGACAATTCCACATAAAGCCCTTAGCACACGTCAATTTGCATTGGTTATTCTTATGAGAATCACTCTCATCTACAGAATAGATTTAAATCTCCTGTAATCTATTCAGGAAGATAAAATACCCTCTCAGTGAAAGACTTCATGATAAGGCCACAGCCCTGTCTTTCCAGGTCATACTTAAATAGTACTCCTTTCCCAGACCTCTTGGTTTCTAATCATTCAACCTTGCTTAGGGACCCCAAAGTCCCTCTATATCCATAGCTCAGAAAACTACCTCTCCATACAAAATTGATGATCAAGTATGTTTTCTGAAGCTCTTTCAGGGACACCCCCTAGTGAGGCTGCCGCTTCCAGAGAAGTAGGGTTAAACAGCAGCTTTCCTGATTCTATTGTTGTTTCCCTGGAGGGGTATGGCAGACAACAAAGAGAAGAGTCAAAGATAATTGATAGGGTCAAACCTCAGAGGCAGAGAAAATGATAGTGGGACTTTGTTTCTTCTCAAATTTTTTAATTTTAATTTTTCTTTAGAGACAGAGTCTCATTCTGTTGCCTAAGCTGGAGCATAGTGGCATGATCATTCCTTACCATAACCTCGAAATCCTGGGTCCAAGTGATCCTCCCTCCCGCCTCAGCCTAACCCGATGGCTAGGACTACAGGTGCGCCACCACGCCAGGCAAATTTTTACTTCGTTTCTGATGTTGACCTAAGAGATGGAAACCAGGGCCGTCCTGACAGATAGGGCTTATAGCTTCCCTCAATGCTAGAAGTGAAGGGAAAAATTCAAATCCATACCATCTTCCCCTGTTCAACTCACTTCTCACACACATACTCCTTGTATTCTCAGTGAAACTGCAAACTTGACCTTCTTGGATCTTTCTACTTGATGGTTGGTCTATTTGTAACATAGGAATGTGTGGACTGACTGACTACATTTCTAGTTAGGCAACTCCAAATTGCATTTCTCAACAAGCAGTGGAGACAGGGTTTCCTGGCTCTCCCCCAACTGATTCCCTCCATCACCTTAAAGAAAGTCACTAAATGTGAGGCCTCAGTTTCCTCAACTACAAAAGGAAGGTAATGAACTATGTACTCAATAGAACTCCAATCTTCCTACCAGTTGAAATACTTATTGATTTCCTTTTTTTCTGAGACAGAGTTTTGCTCTTGTCGCACAGGCTGGAGTGCAGAGTGCAATGGCTCACTGCAATCTCTGCCTCTTGGGTTTAGGTTCAAGCGATTTTCCTGCCTCAGCCTCCTGAGTAGGTGGGAATACAGGCGCATGCCACCACACCCAGCTAAATTTTTTGTATTTTTAGTAGAGATGGGGTTTCACCATGTTGGTCAGGCTAGTCTCAAACTCCTGACCTCAGGTGATCCACCTGCCTTGGCCTCCCAAAGTGCTGGGATTACAGGCATGAGTCACAGCACCCCGCGAAAATACTTATTGATTTTCTAATGGGATGGGAGTAGGGTAGGAAATGTAGGGAGATTGTTCATGGGCATATTCTAAGGCGTGGCTAACTCTAGACAATAGACTCAGAAGGAAGTGGGAGATGGAGGTGAGGAAGAAGGAAAGAGTTTTTTTGTTTGAGACAGGGTCTTACTATGGTGTCCAAGGATGGTCTAGAGCTCCTGGCCTCAAGAAATCCTCCCACCTCAGTCTCTCAAAGTGCTGGAAGATTTCTTCTTAAGTGAAGAATTTACTTCCATTCATCTTAAAACCAAAGTGCTGTTGATTTTATCAATTTTCAAATCTTGCCGTGATTTTAGAATTGAGATAGAAATAGTGGGTTTTTTTTTTTTTGGTGGGGAAAGAAAATGAATATGTAAATGACTAAATGGAACTTCTGAATGTGCATTTTTAAAGTAGCATGTATATTTATTCATTCAATAAATATGTATTTAGAGCCCAATATAGTGCCAAGAATAACACTAAATGCTGCAAATACAAGGGTAAATTTAATACAACCCCTGCCTTTATGGAACCCATGATTTATGAGGGAAAGAGGCAGACACACAACTAACTGTAATGCAATAGGACAGTGTTAAATATAATAGAATTGGAATAAAGCACCAGAGGGCAATTGAAAAGGAAGCAATTGATTTTGCCGAAGGTAGTTGGGATAATGTCATGGTAGATGTGATATTTTATTTGGATCTTGAAGGATGAGTAGCAGTTCCACAGGAAAAGAAGAAAATGGACACTTTTTTTTTTTTTTTTTTTTTTTAATATGGGGTTTCACCATGATGGCCAGGCTGGTCTTGAACTCCTGACCTCAGGTGATCCACCCACCTCGGCCTCCCAAAGTGCTGGGATTACAGGCATGAGCAACCGCGCCTGGCTGAAAATGGACATTTTTATTTAAAATGAGAACAAGGCCTGGTTCAGTGGCTCACACCTGTAACTGAGGCAGGAGAATTGCTTGAACTCGGGAGGCGGAGGTTGCAGTGAGCTAAGATTACACCAATGCACTCAAGCCTGGTCAACAGAGTGAGACTCTGTCTCAAAAAAACAAAACAAAACAAAACAAAATGAGACCAACAATGCTCATTCTTAAGGTTGACACTACCTAGATCAGACTTGAAGCAGCTTGGTTGAGAATCATTTGAGAGACCCTGAAACGTTTACAGAGCTGGAAGTATATTTTCAATAGGGAAGAAGACATTCTTCAGACAGTATCATCAATTGTACAAAATTTTTAAAAGATTTATTTACATATATCAAAGCATCACATTGTACCCTATAAATGTATGCAATTATGATTTGTCAATTAAAAATAGTATTAATAGCCGGGCGCGGTGGCTCAAGCCTGTAATCCCAGCACTTTGGGAGGCCGAGGCGGGTGGATCACGAGGTCAAGAGATCGAGATCATCCTGGTCAACACGGTGAAACCCCGTCTCTACTAAAATACAAAAAATTAGCTGGGCATGGTGGCGCGTGCCTGTAATCCCAGCTACTCAGGAGGCTGAGGCAGGAGAATTGCCTGAACCCAGGAGGTGGAGGTTGC
>NW_016107836.1:841796-848843 GCF_001604975.1 Cebus imitator
GGCCAACATGGTGAAACCCCGTCTCTACTAAAAACACAAAAAAATTAGCTGGGCGTGGTGGCACACACCTGTAGTCCCAGCTACTCGGGAGGCTGAGGCAGAATTGCTTGAACCCGGGAGGTGGAGGTTGCAGTGAGCCGAGATTGAGCCACTGCACTCCAGCCTGGTGCCTGATGACAGAGTGAGACTCTGTCTCAAAAAAAAAAAAAAAAAATGGCAAAGGAACATATGGTGACAGAGTAATATTACTAAAAATACTCACTAGAATTTTCCCTTAATATCTCCGATTTATGTGACATAAACAAACTATATAATGGTGTGAGGGACTATAAAGGTTTTATTGCCACTTGTTTAGTATTGCTTGCGTAATTCACTCTGAGTGCCAGTTGTGGGTATCTCAAACTAAGTGCCATAAAACATTTATAGCATGCCACTCCATTTCCTATACTTTTCATAGACACCAAACTTTAGCGCTCACAAAATTACTTATAATAGCTAGCTGTGAAAACTTTTTAATTTAGATTCCACATTTCCAGTTTGCAGGAAGAAAAATAAATGTAATGAAGACTTATATTACTTCTCTGCAGGATCTCAGATTAGTTGGCAAATTCCTTCTCCAGGAAAAACCACTTTTCAAAGATATCCTCAGTAAATGGATTTTGTAATTAACATAAAATTGGCAAGATTGCCTGTGCCTACACGTTTGAATTCATTTGTAAATAGCGACTACTCACTTCCTTGCCTCCCCACCCGGGGACCAGGCTCCAAGCATCACAGGTGCAGAAAGACTTGCAAAAGGGAATGAATAGGAACAAAAGGATGTAGGCGCCAAGAGGAAAACAGATGTCCCAGAACAAAATTAATCTCGGAAGGAATAGCAGATCCAACACCAGGTATTACCAAAGTTTGAACTTTTTCAGTGGTCATCAGAGATAGTGTATCAAGTTTATTAGGTCTTTCACTACGCCTGTCTGATTTGCTTAAACCTTTATGTTAGGCTTATCTTGAGGGATAGATTTCTGTGCTAAGCACCTAATAGGTGTTAAACCAATATTGATTTTTTAAAAAAGGTGGTCATTAAGTAGCAACTTTACTGTTATTTTAACCTTTAAACTTATGGCTTAAGGGCCAAACGATGATTTGTACAATTCCCTATTTTCACTCTTTGAGGTATTACAAGAAACACAACTCTGCTATGCAACAGAACCGCAAATAGTCATTAAATTACCGCACACCAAACAGCTTGGAGATCAGATAGGAAATGTTTGGGAGAGTCCTGCTGAAGTTCGAAGTCTCAAAACAAAAACCTTCAACATAAGAGTTCATAGTGACTTTAAATTTATTGTAATTAAAGTCATCCAGATGGTAGTTGGATTAATCAATGATGAGGCGGTTATCTATCTTGGAATAGAAGATTCTGAAATCCAGAGTGAGAAAAATCCCCAAGGTGGGGGTGGGGACAGTTAATAAGAGCCCCTGGGAAAGGCTCTTTCAGCGAGGATTGTAAAATAATACGTATGAACTTGAATCTCTTTTAATATAAATATCCCCTAACAGCAGGAAAAGGGTCCGCTACCCCAGCAAGCTTTGGGAAGGAAGGGAGTAAGCGGAACTGCGAGAGTCCGCTCAGCATTTCTGGATTGGGGCGCAGAGAAAGAAATCGTGATCAGGGAACTCAGTATTGGAGTGCCTCAAAATAACCCGAAGGGTCAAATAGCGAACTCCAAGCAACGCGCCGAACAGGCTCTCCCAGCGCAGCGCCCTACGCTGGGTTCCGCTTCACTTCCCCTCCCCCGCGCGGGGCGAGCACCAGGCGCGGTCTCTTCCCACGCGGGGCGCGGCAAGTGCGGACAGCTCCCTTCGGGGCTGCGGAGGGCGGGAAGTCAGCGGTTCGCCGGCTCCAGCTGACTGGAGCCCCTCGGGGTCCCTAGAGTCGGCCCCGGCTGTCCCTAGCTAAGCGTCCGACGGCTGCTGAGGCCTCACGGCCGTCCGCCGGCCCTCCCCGCGAGCCGCAAGCGCGGGGCTCTGAGGGGAGGCGGGGCGAGGCCGCGGGGCGGAGGGGGGCGGGAGGTGCATCCTGGGAAATCCACCAACATGGGGCGCCGCGGCCGCCGCCGCCGCCGCCGCCGCCGCCGCCGCCGCCGCGAGTCTCGGCCGCGGGTGCCTCCGCTTCCCTGACGCCCAGGTCGGGCCTCGCTGCCCGCCGCGGCCCGGGTCTCTGTGGCCCAGATTAGCCAACGCGCCCTTCTCCCGCCTGCCCGCTGGGGCCATGTGAGGGGGCAGCTCCCTCCGCCGCCGCCGCCGCCTCCTCTTCCTCCCCCGCCCCCTCTCCCTGCCCGCCCCCCTCACACCGAGCCCTGGAGGAGCCCCCGCTGCTACCCGCCCTCCCTACGCCACCCCCACGATGGACAGGAACTACTCGACCTCGGGCTTCACCGAGCCGCCGCCGCCGCCGCCGCCCGCGCCCCCCGCCGCCCCCGCCCCCGCCAGCGCCGCAGCGCAGCCCCCTGCCCCAGCCTGGGCCTACGAACCCCGAGCCGCCGCCGCCAGCAGCAGCTGCAGCAGCGGCAGCAGCCCCAGCCTCAAGGCCAGGTAGGGAGGGTGGGCGGCGGGGTCGCAGTGGACCAGGAAAGGCCGGGGATGCGTTTGGGGCCTTTGCTCCGGTGCAGCGCCGCCCAGGGGTCTGGGCCGGGCGGGGAGCCCTCCGTTTGCCCTCGCCCAGCTCAGGGGAGGCGACTGATGACTCCTACGGGGTGGTCGTGGGTGGGTGGGGGCGCCCGGTGCAGGATTCGCGCCTGGGGACGGCGGGTGAAGGCAGAGCTGGGCGGGAGTCGTGGGGCTCCGTCACCTCTCAGGTCCTGGGCTCTCACATGGTGAAGTTTGGGCTCGTGGCTGAACTCGGGATCAGGAAGACCCAGAACTGGCGCCGGGGGTCCGAAGGGGACGCCGGAGAGTTTGGGGCAGTGGCGATCCATTGTATTAGAACCTGAGTGGTCAACAATGCGGTGTTGGGGGCTGCGGCGTGTGAGGGTTGAGGAGGCGGGAGAGGAAGAGTCGCGGAGCCAAGTTCCAGAGACACCGGGGGACCCGGGAGCGCTGGGCTACGGGAGAATCCCGGGGGAGCGGGGCGGGAAAGGGGGCTCGGCAGGGCGCGAACGCGGCTCCAGGACCGGGTGACATATGTTTGCGCTGGTGGCCAAGATTTAGGCGATTTCTCTTCCACGCGTTCAAAGTTGTTATTGGGTTTCCTCCCCTCTTAACAACAGCAGGAAGTAAGGAATCTCTCTTTGCCTGCTGTTCCTCGGGGTGATGGAGAGTTGGGAAGAAATGGGGTGGGGGTAGGGGTGGGGGTAGTGAAGGCCATAAAGGTTGGAGAACCAAAGCATGTTCCCCCATCTCGGCCTCTAAAGCCCGGGTGCATTAGGTAGCGCGGGGTTCAAGAGTTCATCTTTCCTGCAGCATGACCAAGGGAATCTAAAATGTTGACTGCTGCTTGATATTTAAGCTCGCGGGAAATGTGTAGTGGTGCCACACGGTGAAACGGTCCCATTTGAATGATAACTGGAAGGCGTGGTCTTGTTTGGAGGTTTGGTAAGCGGGTTGTTTTAAAGCCACCTCTCCCGAACAATACAGAATCTGGTAGGTGCAGCTTCTGATTACATGGACCAGGGAATCCTGGGTTGCTAATGACTTCATCCTCAGCTACCAACAGGAAGCTTCGTGGCTTTATGATCTCATTAGATTTCTTCATTATTTTTCACGACAGAAGTGAACTTTTTTTTTTTAACTTTATACATTACTGTGTTCCAGGTTATCTTCTTTGTTTTGATGAAAGTTCTACGTTCATGATTGAGGAAATAAGTGTGAAGAGTAGCTGGTCTTTGTCTTAGATTGTCCATTGGGATGATTGTGAAAGAATGAGAAAAATTTGCTTCAAGAATAGGGATATAAGCTTTCTTAGAAAATTTTAGGCCCTTTGTTTGAAAGATCTGGGAGTTAGCAAAAATAATATGATGTACCAATTTGGAGCTAAGTAATTAAATGCTGAAACCTTTCAGAAATAGCCATTATTTTGTATTACATACAAGTAAGCCATTTTAAGGAGTTTTATGAAAGACGTTTGGCACTTCCACCCATTATTTCTTTTTGATGGTAATTTGACTATCCTTTTTCAAGTAGCTTTTTGCATTGACTAGGATAATTTGCAAATTAAAATTACTTTCTCATCATTGAACAGCATGATAGGTATTTGTGCCGCATTTTTTATCCTTTAAATGAAAAATATTTTATTAGGTAAATGAAACGGAAATACCACCTAGTCACTTCTTTTAGTAGGATACTTCTGAGGCAAGAAACTAAAATCTACTTGTATTTTCCAAATGTTATTTATCAGAGTAACATGGAATGACTTCCCAAACACATTTGAAAACAGTAAGTAGATTCATTTGGCACACATAATCTAAAGGAGATTTATTTTGTTTACTGGAAGTTATTGAATCTTAAATGTTACCCCCCCATGCCGTCTCCTGCTTTTTAAAAAAATGGGGCGGGGTGGGGTGGGAATCAGCTAAATTACAGCATAGAAAATTCAGTTTTACCCACCCCCCGCCAACCCTGCTTTGTTAACATCTTGTGTTGGGATCAGGCCATCTGTACAGAGTTGCACACACTTATGAATTATACCTCATTTTATTCCTCAAATTGTGCAAATATTCCTCTTTGATTTCAGTTGTATCAAAAATACCAAATCTGAAATATGCCTGTTAAGTCTAAATATTCTGTACCTCAGAAGCTTATTTATATTTTTATAACATTTTAAAAACCTTTTTTCATAATTCATGTATCAGTTGAATGTTTTTGTTCCCCTTTGTGGCAGTTTCTTCTGAAGGTGCAAATGAGTACTAGTTGTGATGATGTAATACGGATACTTATCCATAAAGAATTAGCCTGTCTGTCACCTTGTTTCCTGTAACCTATTCAGAAGCTGACAGATGGTAATGACATTCAGTCGTTGCCAACATGGATCTGACATCCTACTTTATGCCTTCTTGGTCTTGAAATACATCATTTTCATAAGTTGACTGGAAGGTACATAATAAACAGTTTTTCATGAGTTTGAAACAATACATTTTTGAATACAGAGCTCTGTTAGTTATTAGGTAATTTTACCGTATTAACAGTTGAAAAACAGTGGGAAACTCCAGGATTTTACCTTAAATAGGACATGTAGAGAGAGTTTTGAATATTTCTCAGACTACTTGCTAGATACTTAGAAAGTGCATGGATAAGGACTGGCTGTATAAATCTTCATTTTTGTGCTTTTTTCAGTTAGTTTTAGGAACCAAGTGAACATGTCCTTTGCTGAACACCACGAATTTGGAAATACTTTTTGGGGTGCAGTTTTGGTTGTTGTAAATACCTTTGCTTAGCTTGGGAAATAAGGTCATCAGGAACCTGCAGATCCACTGCCCTGTTCTGTGTGTGATACTTATATCTTGGTCACAGCAGCAAAGCCAGGCCGTTTTACAGTGATAATTGATACGTTTGTATTTGAATGTGCACCAGAAAGTAATAGAATGGAAATATTTTGTATTTAAATAGTTTTACATTTGTTTTTTGCCCTTCTAACTTGAAAGAATTTTTGGCACCAGTTTTTAGAATTCCTAATGCATACTTTTTTTTTTTTTTTAGTATGTTGTATAGAGTATGATAAGTACTCTTCTGAAAAACCCAAGTAACGATTAGCTGTTTTAAAATCGGTCAGTTTCTATATGGTGGATATTTGTTTGATACATTCCAAATCTGAGTTTTCCTCAAGGTTTTTGGAAAAAGGCCTTGTAGATCCCAATTTGTAAGGAGTAAGAAAAATCTGAAGTTAATGAAAGGTTATTTCAGACAAACTTCCATTGTTAGAGTTCAGAAAGGTTTTTCCCATGGAAACCATATTGTAAGTAATAGTAGCTGTCATTTACCTCATGAGCAACTAATTTGTGCTAGCTGTTTGAAGTCACAAATGCATACACTCATTTATAAAACTTCATTATAGAAATCCTGAGGTAAGCATTCTTTATAGCTTCCTTTTATGGATGAGGAAACTGAGGCATAGAGAAGTGAAGTAATTTATACCTACAGCTACAAAGCTAGTATAGTGGAGCTGGGATTGAAACCTGGGCATTACGGGTTTGGAGCCTAGGTGTTAACCAGTGTACTACTGCACTGCTTTATGGTAAGATAGTGGAATGCTGTAATCCACCTATATGTGAAATGAGCTTCTGCGAGCGGGCCTGGAAACTTAAGCATCATTATTATCCTTAATTCAGTGTTCTTTGTCACCGATGACCATTTCGTAGTTGAAATATATTCCTTTTCACTTCCATAGCACTCCACTTTCCTGGCTTTCTCTTACTTTTCTGGCCCACTGCTTTTTCCTGTTCTTCACTGGTGTTTACTCCTCTCTCATCTCTGCAAGTTACTGTTTCCTCAGGGCTTGGAATTGATAAAATTTCTTGTTAATTCCTTGCTTTTTACTTAGGACTCACATCCATGTCTATGCTTTTAAATACTATCTTGGTGGAGCTGCCCATATTTAAGCAAACTCTTCTAAGGACCTGGTCACATAACCAACTACCTCTTTGACCTTTTACTTGAGCTTAATGATATGCTTTCCCCACCCATCACACCTCTGCTTCCCTAGTGAGGCCCATCTCAGTAAGTCATACTTCTGTCCACCTAGTTGCCCAGGCCAGAAACTGGGGAGTTGTGTGTGCTCAGTAATGAAGCCCTATCGCTTTTGAATCTAATGTCTTAAAACTCTCTGCTTCTTTTGTATCCACTGCTCCAGCTGATCCAAGCCACCATTATTTTTTACTGCAGTAGCTTCCTAACTTAGTCATCTTGGACCTTTTCTTTCCTTCCTTCAATTCATTCTTATACCATTGAGTGATTTTTAACAGATCTACCAGTTTGCTCTTGGTCCTTTGCCTAAACCCTTTCCATAGCTACTCCTATGTATCAGGGTCAAGTTTTTAAAAATCTGTAATGTGATCA
>NW_016107836.1:848886-853790 GCF_001604975.1 Cebus imitator
TGCGTGTAATCCCAGCACTTTAGGAGGCTGAGGTGGGAGGATTGCTTGAGCCCAGGAGTTTGAGACCAGCCTGGGCAATGTGGTGAAACCCTATCTCTACAATAAATAAATAAATTTAAAAAATTAGCCGAGCATGGTGGTGTGCACCTGTGGTCCCAGCTACTCTGGAGTCTGAGGAAGGATGGCTTGAGCCTGGGAGGTGGAGGTTGCAGTGAGTTGTGGTGCCACTGCACTCCAGCATGAGTAACAGAGTGAGAGCCTGACACACACACACACACACACACACACACACACTCTCTCTCTCTCTCTCTCTCTCTCTCTCTCTGTCTCTCTCTCCCTCTCCCTCTCTCTCTCTCCCTCTCTCTCTCTCTGTATGTGCCCTGTATGGCTCTGCATTTACTGACCTATTTTTTTTTCTTTTCTTTTTTGAGACGGAGTCTTGCTCTTTTGCCCGGCTGGAGCTCAGTGGCGTAATCTTGGCTCACTGCAACCTCTGCCTCCCGAGTTCAAGTGATTCTTCCACCTCAGCCTCCTGAGTAGCTGGTACTACAGGCACGTGCCACCACACCTGGCTAATTTTTGTATTTTTAGTAGGGACAGAGTTTCACCATGTTGTCCAGCATGGTCTCAATCTCTTGACCTCGTGATACGCCCACCTCGGCCTTCCAAAGTACTGGAATTACAGGTGTGAGCCACTGTACCCGGCCCTGACCTATTTTTTTTTTTAATTAATTAATTTTTTTAAAATTTTACTTTAAGTTCTGGAGTACATGTGCAGATCTTGCAGGATTGTTACATAGGTATACACATGCCATGGTGGTTTGCTGCCTCCATCCCCTGGTCACCTACATTAGGTACTTCTCCTAATGTTATCCCTCCCCAGTCTCCCCACCCCCTGCTATCTCTGCCCTAGCCCCCCAACCCCCAACAGACCCCAGTGTGTGATGCTCTCCTCTCTGTGTCCATGTATTCTCATTGTTCAATACCCACTTATGAGTGAGAACATGCAGAGTCTGGTTTTCTGTTCTTGTGTTAGTTTGCTGAGAATGATGGTTTCCAGATTCATCCATGTCCCTGCAAAGGACATGAACTCTTCCTTTTTTATGCCTGCATAGTATTCTGTGGTGTATATGTGCGACATTTTCTTTATCCAGTCTATCTTTGATGGTCATTTGGGTTGGTTCCAAGTCTTTGCTATTGTAAACAGTGCCGCAGTGAATATACGTGTGCACATGTCTTTATAATAGATCGATTTATAATCCTTTGGGTGTATACCCAGTAATGGGATTGCTGGGTACTGACCTATTTTTTTAAATTTATTTTCTTTTTTATTTTTTCTTGAGACAGGGTCTAACTCTGCTGCCCAGGGTGGAGTACAGTGGTGTGAACATAGTTTACTGCAGCCTCAACCTCCTGGACTCAAGTGATCCTCCCAAGTAGCTGGGACTACAGACATGTGCCACCACACCTGGCTACTTTTTAAATTTTTTGTAGAGGTGGGGTCTTGCTAGTTGACCAGGCTGGTCCTGAACTCCTGGCCTCAAGCAGTCTTCCTGCCTTGGCCTCCCAGGCATGAGCCGCCATGCCTAGCACTGGCCCATATTAAATTCTTTGGATTATTCTAAATTCCTTCCTACATGGTCTTACCATCATCTAGATAACTCTCACCCTATCCCCACCTCCCAGCCTGACTTGTTAAGGTATCTCATGTGAGAAACCTGTAGTATTTTCAACCCCCACCCCTTGTTGCTTTGTGCAACAGTGTATGTTTTCACAGAATATTTTATTTTACTTTAATATTCTTAGAAATATGTATTTATGGCTGGGCGTGGTGGCTCACGCCTGCAATCCCAGCACTTTGGGAGGCCAAGGCAGGCAGATCATAAGGTCAAGAGATCGAGACCACTCTGGCCAACATGGTGAAACCCTGTCTCTTCTAAAAATACAAAAATTAGCTGGACGTGGTGGCGCATGCCTGTAATCACAGCCACTCGGGAAGCTGAGGCAGGAGAATCGCTTGCATCTGGGAGGCGGAGTGTCCAGTGAGCCAAGATTGCGCCATTGCATTCCAGCCTGGAGATAGAGCGAGACTGTGTCTCAAAAAAAAGAAGGAATATATACTTATGTGTTGTTTACGTAATACATATCTTCTTCTTCAGAACGGAGGTTATTTGAAGAACCCTATCTGTTTTGCTGTTATACTTATAGTACTTAGTATTTACTTTAATCCACGGCATATAGTTGCTGCTTAATACATGCTTATATCATGAAAGCCAGAACTCTGCTTCATTGTGGGAATTGGAAGCCCCTTTCTTCCTGTTGCAGCCTCCAGTGCCATTCCCTTTCTACCCTGTAGTTAGGACCAAGATGAAGGGTAAGTTTGTGATTTCATTGGTTAGCAGTGTGGGGATATAGGCTACTACTTGTTTCTTCCTTTCCTTGCTCTGTTCTCTACAACAATGAGTCTAAAATATGTCTACCAAAACAGTTTTCTTTCATTCATTAAACAAATGTTTAAGTGGCTACAATTGTGAAGCAGTGTTGCCTGTATCTCCTTGAGTTATTATATTTCTGCAGTGAAAGCTTGAGAAATCAAGTGACAAGCATGCATTCACTCATTAAAATGTACTGGCCATCTCTGAGTTTCTGTTTCTCAGCTAAGTTCTGCAGGGTGCCACAAAAATGAAGAAAACACTGCCTTGCCTCTTAAAGAACTTGTGATCTGGAAGGGTGACAGGGTAATGTACTTGCTTCCTCTCTGCTTGGCTTCTAAATGTTGAAGTGCTCAGAAACTTGAGGTTCTGTCCTTTTTTCTTCTCTCTCCACTGATCCTAGGTGTAGTTGCCATAAATATGAGATGACTTTCAAATTTATATCTCTGGATTCATATCTAGCATCTGATATTTCCATTTGAATATTGAATAGGTAGTTCCAAAATGACACATCCAGCCTGGCACAGTGGCTCACGCCTGTAATCCCAGCACTTTGGGAGGCCGAGACGGGCCAAGGCGGGCCAAGGCAGGCCAAGGCAGGTGGATCATGAGGTCAGGAATTCAAGACCAGCCTGGCCAACGTGGTGAAACCCCATTTCTACTAAGGATACAAAAAATTAGCTGGGCATGGCGGCGAGTGCCTGTAATCCCAGCTACTTGGGAGGCTGAGGCAGGAGAATCACTTGAACCCGGGAGGTGGAGGTTGCAGTGAGCTGAGATTGCACCATCACACTCCAGCCTGAGCAACGGGGCAAGACTCCCTCTCAAAAAAAAAAAAAAAAAAAAAAAAAAAGACACATCCAATACATGATTGTCACCCTCTCAACCTGGGCCTCCTCTATCTTCCCCACCTCAGTAATTAATATCACCATTTATTCCACTGTATATGTCCAGAAGGTTAGAGCCATCCATGATTCATTTCATTCCTTCCCATATAGAGTCCCTTAGCAAATCCTGTTGGTTCAATCTCCACATCCATAATTTCCTGCATGGACTATTGCAGTTGCCTCCTGTTGTTTTCCTTGCTTCCTTTTAGACCTTCTAGAATTGATTAAGTATGCAACAGCCAGAATTAACTTTCAAAAATGTAAGTCAGGTCATGTCATTACCCTGCTTAGAACCTTCCATTGTTAACTCAGTAAAATCCAATTACTTGGCTGGGTGCAGTGGCTCATGCCTGTAATCCCAGCACTTTGGGAGGCTGAGGCAGGTGGATCATTTGAGGACAGGAGTTTGAAACCAGCCTGGCCAACATGGCGAAATTCTGTCTCTACTAAAAATACAAAAATCAGCCTGATGTGGCAGCGGGCGCCTGTAGTCCCAGCTACTCAGGAGGCTGAGGCAGAATAGCTTGAACCTAGGAGGCGGAGGTTGCAGTGAGCCAAGATGGCACCCTGCACTCCAGCCTGGATGACAGAGCAAGACTCCGTCTCAAAAAAAAAAAAAAAAAGAAATCCAATGACTTAACGTGGCCTACAAAGCCCTGCATGATATAAGCCTCAGCTAATTTCTCCAACCTCATTTCATTCCCCTCCTAGCACCATCTTTCAGCCATACTGGCTTTACTTCTCTTCCTGAAACATGCTAAGATTATTTGTGTCTTAGGACTTCTTCACTGGCTATTCTCTTTACCTGAAGTTTTCTTTCCAGGTCTTTGCTTTGCTCTTCTGCTTTTGCTGATAGTTAGGACTTTTCCCACGTTACCTTCTCAGAAAGACCTTCTCAGAAAGGCCTTCTCTGACTGCCCTGTCTAAAGTAACTGCACATCACTAACACATCACAGTTTTACTTCAGAGCATTCTCACTCTCTGGAGTAATTTTGTTGATTTACATATATCATCTATTACCACTCTTTCCCCATACCACTAACCATCACTGATGTAATGCATGTTCCATGAGAACAGGGCTATTCGTCTTGTTCACATCTGTACAAGGCAGGTTAGAATAGTAGTTGATAGCATAAACTCTGGAGTCAGAATGTTTGGGTTTGTATTTTGACTCCACCACTGGCAGTATGATCTTTGACAAGTTTTTTAACCTCTCTTTGCCTCAGTTTCCTTATGTAAAATGAAGATACTTTTAGAATTCTTGAAGACCGAGAAAACCTAAAAAAGTATTTAGATTGATGTCTAGCATATAGAATGGCATATAGATTATTAACTTTATTGTCAGCACTTAGAACAATGTCTGATGCATTGTGCCATTAAACATTAAATAAATGAATGAAATAACTATGCTCTTAATACCTGGTAGACTATTACTTTTTGAGAGGTACAAAAATACTTCAGGGACTTAGTGGGAAAAATTATTTTGAGTTCAAGGGGATCATGGTAGCATTTGTGAGGTAGATTTCATAGAAACTGATCTGAATTATTGCTAATGTTGCATAGTGGAATAAGGGATTAGTGCAAA
>NW_016107836.1:853886-865255 GCF_001604975.1 Cebus imitator
TGTTACCCAGGCTGGAGTGCAATGGCGCGATCTTGGCTCACCGCAACCTCCACCTCCCGGGTTCAGGCAATTCTCCTGCCCCAGCCTCCTGAGTCGCTGGGATTACAGGCACGCGCCACCATGCCCAAATAATTTTTTGTAGTTTTAGTAGAGACGGGGTTTCACCATGTTGATCAGGATGGTCTCGATCTCTTGACCTCGTGATCCACCCGCCTTGGCCTCCCACAGTGCTGGGATTACAGGCTTGAGCCACCGCGCCCGGCCAGAAAGAACTTCTAAGAACAAGTGTTCCAAGAGGGAAGAAATGCTAGTCCATTTAAGGGCTGGGCCTTGAGCTGGTACAGCATCACTTCTGCCAGTCTGTTGGTCAGAGCAGTCCCTGGTCCAGTGCGGAATCATCATGGGAGAGAAACTACACAAGGTATGGTTCATTGGGGAGCTCACTGGAGTAACACTATACCATAGAGCATTGGTACTAGATTTTAGAGGGCTTCTGATGACAGATCATGGAGTTTAGTCTCTACACTCTATAAAGGATAGGGAACAACCAGGCGTGGTGGCTCGTGCCCATGATCCTAGCACTTTGGGATGCCGAGATGGACTGATCACTTGAGCATAGGAGTTTGAGACCAGCCAAGGTAACATGGTGAAACCCTGTCTCCACAAAAATAGAAAAATTAGCCTGGCATGGTGGCATGCACCTATGGTCCCAGCTACTCAGGAGGATGAGGTAGGAGGATCCCCTGCGCCTGGGAGGTGGAGGCTGCAGTCAGCCGTGATTGTACCACTGCACTCCAACATGGACAAAGGGAGTGAGACCTGTCTCAAAAAACAACAAAAAAACCAATACAAAACTCTGTTCTTATGGAGTTTACATTCTTAGGTAAGGGAGTCAGGCAAGCATATAATTAAGAAAATTTTCTCCTAGAGGAAGTGTACTTCCCTGAGATCTGAGGAAGCAGCAAGTGCAAATGTCCTAAGGCAAGAACAAGCCTGGCAGTTCCCTTCCCTGGTAGGATCTTCCCATAGCTCAGTGGTACTTCAGGACCACCCAGAGGGCTTGTTGAAACACAGGTTTCTGGGCGCAACTCCAGAGTTTCTGAATCCATAGGACTTGAATGGAGCTCAAGATTTTGCATTCCTAACAAGTTCCTAGGTGATTCTTATGCTGCTTGTCCAGCGAGGAGATTTTAAGAACCACTGACCTAGGTCTTGTCAGTGTTGGCTTCTTGACAGTCTTATCTTTGCTTAAATGTCATCTCTTCACAAAAGCCTTCCTTGACCACCAAATCTGAAGTCCCACCAGGTTTCCTTTGTTCTAGCACTTCCATTTTCTCCAAAGTATTTGTCCTTTCTTCAAAGTATTTGACAAGACCAGAGAGGTGAGTTCAGGAGTCTGACTGGACATTTGTACAGAGATAATAGGAATCTCAGAGATTAAGGTCTTTGGGGATGAAGAATGAAGGGCTGAGAACTGAGCCTTTGCTGTTGTTGGTGATAATGTATATTACATGCCTACTATGTGCTGAGCACTGACCTAATAATTTTATAGTGTTACCTCATTTAACTTCTCACAGTAACTCTAGGATACAGGTACCATTGTTAGACCATTTTATAGACAAGGAAACTCAAGCAGAGATAAATTTTACTTGTCCAACATCACTGCTAGTAAGTGGCAGAGGCAGGATTTGAATGCAAGTGGTGTCACTTCAGAGATTGTGCTATTAATCACAAGCTTTCAGGGAAAAATCCTTTTGGGAAGTTGAGGGTGTAGGATTAAATAAAATTGGCAAATGAAGTATGAAAGAGGGTTAGTGATAGAATACTTTGAAGAAGGATGTTAGCCCTTTGGGATTTAACATTTGTGCTGGGAGATTTAAAAAATGATTATCATTTTCCCCGAGCATACTTTTGCTAAAGGCTTTTGGAGAAAACTTGGGGACATGGGCTTATACCAGATTGAATAGTTTGTCATAGGGTATGGATAGCAGAAATTTTAACTGAAGCACCTCTTATATTCTAGACACTGTTCTGGGGGCTTGGGATACATGAGAACAAAACCAAGAACCTGAGGGAAATGGGGTGAAACAGCTGATTAAAAAATGAACATAACCGTATATTATCTAGTATGTTGGGAGGTGATACCAGAAAAAGAAAAGCAGAATAAGGAAGAATGGGATGTAGATGAGGGAGGTGTTGCAGATTTACAGCAGGCTCATTGAAATAATATTTGAATGATGACTTCAAAGTGCTAACTTGTGAAATTAGAAGAAAAAATGTTACATTGGGAAATGGTGCTTTAATAAGGTATTTATTTATTTAGAGACAGAGTCGTGCTCTGTCACCCAGGCTGGAGTGCAGTGGTGCAATCTCAGCTCACTTCAACCGCAACTTCCACCCCTGGGTTCAAACAATTATCCTGGCTCAGCCTCCTGAGTAGCTGGGATTACAGATGCACACCATCATGCCCAGCTAATTTTTGTATTTTTAGTAGAGACGGTGTTTCACTGTGTTGGGCAGATTGGTCTGGAATGCCTGACCTCAAGTGATCCACCCACCTTGGCCTCCCAAAGTGCTGGGATTACAGGCATGAGCCACCACACCCGCCCCAGTAAGTTTCTTTTGCCCCTAATTCAAATGATACTACAAGTTTTGTTAAAAAAAAAAAAAAAAATTACCTGCTCCTTGGGTTAACTTGCTTACAGGAAATCTTATTTATTTGCTTAATGTTTATCCCTGTTGTTGCTTCTGGTGTTTTAATTTCAGCCACATGACAGGTAACTTTCTGTTATTAGGCTGCTACTAACACCATTTCCTTACACTGATTCAGGCCAGTCTAGCCAGGGCTCTCCAGTCTATGCCTTTCTGCAGTCAAAGCAATAGTAAGCATTTCTTTTCTTTATTTTCTTTTTTTTGGGACAGAGTCTTGCTATGTCGCCCAGGCTGAAGTGGTATGATCTCAGCTCATTGCAATCTCCATCTCCTGGGTTCAAGCAGTTCTCCTGGTTGGCCTCTTGAGTAGCTGGGATTACAGGCGTGTGCCACCACACCCAGCTAATTTTTGTATTTTTAGTAGAGACAAGGTTTCAGCATGTTGGCCAGGCTGGTCTTGAACTCCTGATCTCGTGATCCACCCACCTTGACCTCCCAAAATGCTGGGATTACAGGCGTGAGCCACCACAACCAGCCAATAGTAAGCATTTCTTAAGCAATGTGCTAGCAGTGAATATGAATATGTGTAAAGATGTTGTATAATATGAAGAGGTAAATGATAGGATGTGGGCCTGGTTTCAGCATATCCACCCATTTTGCTTTTTTTGTGTGAGTGTGCAGAATGATATTCTCTTTTGTTAGACAGAGCTTTGCTCTTGTTGCCCAGGCTGGAGTGCAGTGGCTTGATCTCGGCTCATTGCAACCCCTGCCTCCCAGGTTCAAATGATTCTCCTGCCTCAGCCTCTGTAAGTAGCTGGGATTACAGGCACCTGCCACCATGCCCAGCTAATTTTTTTGTATTTTTAGTTGAGACAGGGTTTCACCATGTTGGCCAGGCTGGTCTTGAACTCCTGACCTCAGGTGATCCACGCGCCTCAGCCTCCCAAAGTGCTGGGATTATAGGTGTGAGCCACTGCGCTCTGCCTTCTCTTTTTTTATCTTTGAATGAAACACACTGTTTTTCACTGCTCCTTGAATGATGTTAGGAATGCTCTTATCTTAGGGTCTTTGGGCTGTTTCCTCTGCCAGGACCACTTTTCCCTGAGATAGTCTGCATGACTTCCTCGCTCATGTTGTTCAGTGGCCTCTCCTTAGTACCCTCAATAGAATGGCATGCACCGCCATCGCTGTCAAGCCCTGCTTAAGGTTTCTTCATAACATTTATCGATCCTTGATATAAATACTTCTCTGTTGTTGTTTATTGTAGTCTCTGTCCTTTAGCTTGGGTGTTTTTTGACAGTAGAAGTTCAGCTGTTTTCCCCCACTTGCCTGGCATATAATAAGTGTTCAATAAATATTGATTTAATAAAGAATATGTTTAATGAGATATATTCTGCTTTTACTTGTCTAATATTTCAGAGCTTAAATTTGGCCTCTGTAAGTTAAAGGCTCTTTAGCGATCCTGTCCATGTAGCTTGTCCTGTGTTGCTAGGCATGTAGGGATTTATGGGGTATAACTAAACATAAAATAATGAAATTTTCATATGGCCTAACACCATCATTCTCATTACTGTGTGATCACTGATCCTGTTTAAGTAACTTGAGACCAGATTTGTCTGATCCAGTGAAGCAAACACAACTATGTGGAAAAGCTAAAATACTTTTGCTTGTATCTGCTTAAGTTAGATGGCTTAACATTTTAAATCATTTCTCATGTTGAGCAAAACTGCAAGATGAACATTATGCCGGTAAAGCAGCTGGTACTGTCCTCACTTAAACAGACATTAAACTACTTCAAGTCAGAGTTTGATTTGGCCAGAGCCACAAGGGACTGGTGGAATGATGCCGAAGTAAAAGTGTGAACCATTTGGAAGGATTGGAATTAAGTAGAACTGTGCCTATGCCAAAAATCCCAACTCCTCAAGAAACCCAAAACCTAGACATGGTCTTTTGCTATTTGTTAATACCTTTGCATTACTTTTGTTTAAACAGCAAGATTTTGGCTGAAATCTGATCCTCTAACATGGTAATGATTAGAATTGTTTCTAAGACTGGTAAGTTGTGTTTTAGTAAGGCATAGGAGTTGAAGATTCCAAACTTGCTTTTAAAAGCTAATCTAGCCGGGCGCGGTGAGCCGAGATCGCGCCATTGCACTCCAGCCTGGGTAACAAGAGCGAAACTCCGTCTAAAAAAAAAAAAAATCTAAAAAACTCTTCTTTATAATAGAGAAAATCAACTTTAGGATGGCTAATTCTTGTTCTGCATTACTATTAATTCACAACAAAGGTTAATGTAAAGAAAGAAACTGTAATGAATTTTAGGAGTATATTAAATGTCAAAACACACAAGTTTACTATCTTTTAAATTTTCTCTAATCATATCTGTTAAGCGCAAATAGCAGACATACTGTGAAGTATGCTTGATATATATGAGGATGATGCTAACATGACCTTAAAAGGTAGCACAGATCAAGGTTAATTAGCTGGTATACTAGATTAGCTTTTTTTTTTTTTTTTGAGACGGAGTTTCGCTCTTGTTACCCAGGCTGGAGTGCAATGGCGCGATCTCGGCTCACCGCAACCTCCGCCTCCTGGGTTCAGGCAATTCTCCTGCCTCAGCCTCCTGAGTAGCTGGGATTACAGGCACGCGCCACCATGCCCAGCTAATTTTTTGTAGTTTTAGTAGAGACGGGGTTTCACCGTGTTGACCAGGATGGTCTCGATCTCTTGACCTTGTGATCCGCCTGCCTCGGCCTCCCAAAGTGCTGGGATTACAGGCGTGAGCCACTGCGCCTGGCCTAGATTTTTTTTTTTTTTAAGTTAAAAAAATTGGGGCTGGGTGTGGTGCCTCATGCCTGTAATCCCAGCACTTTGGGAGGCTGAGATGGGTGGATCACCTCAGGTCAGGAGTTAAAGACCCAGCCTCACCAACATGGTGAAACCCCATCTCTACTAAAAATACATAATTAGCCGGGTATGTTCGCGCATGCCTGTAGTCCCAGCTACTTGGGAGGCTGAGGCAGGAGAATCGCTTGAACCCAGGAGGTGGAGGTTGCAGTGAGCCAAGACTGTGCTGTTGCACTCCAGCCAGGGCAACAAGAACAAAACTCCGTCTCATAGAAAAAGAATTTTTTTTTTAAAGACAGGGTCTTACTCTGTCATCCTGGCTAGAGTGCAGTGGCTCACTGTAACCTCAAACTCCTGGGCTCAAGCAATCCTCCTATCTCAGCCTCCCAAGTAGCTAGGACTACAGGCATGTACTACCATGCCTGCCTAAATTGGGATTTATTTTTGTTTTTGTTTATTGTAGAGATGGGGTCTTGCTATTTTCCCAGGGTGGTCTCAAACTTCTGGCTTCAAGGGATCCTCCTGCCTGACCCTCCCAAAGTGCTGGGATTTTCGACATGAGCCACCACATCCAGCCAACAACAACACTTCTACAGAAAATTTCAAACCAAACAAATTTAGAGAAAGGTATAATGAACCCCTGTGTATCCATTACCCAAATTCAATAATTTTAGCACATAGTCATTCTTCTTTCATGTGTATCCCTACATACTTTCTGTCCCTACTCCCATATATCATTTCAAAGCAAATTTCTGGTTATGTATCCCTTTCAACCATAGTATGAGAGAGAACTCTGAAAGATAAAGACTTACTTTTTTTTGGACATAACTACAATAGGTGGGATATTTTAAGGTAATCTATAAATATTTTACTGGTTTTAGTACCTGAAGTCGGTCTTCTAATAGTATAGTACAATTAAAACAAGTAGTATAGTACAGTTACAACAGGATAAAACACTACTGGTTTTATTAAATGTCTGGCTAAATTTTTTTTTTTTTTTTACAAATTTGTAGAAATTTCCTTAGGAAAACAGAAGCATTAAACTTTTTAAGCTTCTAGATAATTTCATATTACTTTTCTAAAAATTTGTAAGGAAAGAACTGCACATTGAGTAGAAAATGAATTGTACAACTTTGGATTTTGGTTCACCTGAAAATCATCTTTTCTTCCCTAAAATGTTATTAAATTCTCGTATTAAACCAAAGATGTATAAATGTTTGTCTGTAAATCTAGTTCATATCCACATGTGAATTGTGATAAATGTATTTTTAGACAGATTTCCTTGATCTAATGCCAGAAATCATAGTGTGTGTTAATAATAATACATAAATTTGTGATGTCATGAAAAACTGGCTCTACAAGTTTCTCAAACAAGGGAGAAAATTTAAATGAAAGACTAAGCCACAAACAAAAAGATACATTGAAAATGCTGAAAAAAAAATATTTTATAGTACCCATACATTTGAATCATGGAAATATGAGCTGTGTTATGTGTTGAAAAGGAACCAGCTATATATTAGTTTAAGTAATTCCTTTGTAGCCAAAATAAGAGAAACCATCTAGGACCCATATAACCACTTTTGTCTATCTCTTAAATAAACATGCTGGTCTTTACAGGTGTTTAGTACATGAAAACACAAAATAATTTGCTTTGATGGATGTACTTCTCTCTTTTTTTTTAGACAGAGTCTCGCTCTGTCACCTAGGCTGGAGTGCAGTGGTATGATCTTGGCTCACTGCACCCTCTGCTGCCCGGGTTCAAGTGATTCTCCTGCCTCCGCTTCCCGAGTAGCTGGTATTACAGGTACGCACCACCACACCTAGCTAATTTTTTGTATTTTTAATAGAGACGGGGCTTCACCATGTTGGCCAGGATGGTCTTGATTTCTTGACCTCGTGATCTGCCCGCCTTGGCCTCCCAAAGTGCTGGGATTACAGGCGTGAGCCACCACGCCTGGCCCCGTCTTTCTTTTAAAAGAAAAACATAGACTGTGCACGGTGGCCCACGCTTCTAGTCCTAGCATTTTGAGAGGTCAAGGCAGGCGCAGATCTCTTGAACCCAGGGGTTTGAGACCAGCTTGAGCAACATAGGGAGATCACGTCTCTACAAAAAGTACATAATTAGCTGAGCATTGTGGCACACACCTGGAGTCCCAGCTACTCAGGTGACTGAGGCAGGAGAATCACTTGAGCCCAGGAAGTCAAGGCTGCAGTGAGCCATGATTACCACTCTACCTGGGCAACAGAATGAGGCACTTTCTCAAAAGAAAAGAAAAGCATTACAAAAAAAAGTATTGGAAATGGGGAACACTTAGGACCTGAAAATGTTGTCTTTGTTCAGAAGAAAGATTGGTAATGCAAATGATAACAGAAATAGAAAAGGAAGATGATGAAGTGGCATTCTGGAGTTGTCCAATTGAGGCCTTGGTGGTTATTGTTATCGTGGATGTAGCCAAGCATATGCCATATCACCATCACATTTCATTATTTCCCTGTGAAACAGCAGACAGAAATTCTTAGCTGCCGTGACTTTGGCAGTGTTTTTCTTGGGCATCTGTTACAAATGCCAACATCTGTCTCTTTTTGTTGTGAATAATGTGTGGAACTGATACTGTTTTTTTAATATACTCTGTCACCCCCCTAGATAGGAAATTCCATACTACTCATTTTACCTTGCTTAGTGAAAACAGAAACATCTTCTGTTTAACCAACCTGAGTGTATCATTTGTACAAAATAAAATAGGATTTTTTGGTAAAGATCATTAATGATGTATGTGGCCGAATAATATTTCATTGTATAGACATAGCACATTTTGTTTATCCGAACTCTTTTGTTGGACATTTGGGTTGTTTTCACTTTTTGGTTATTGCAAATAATGCTGCTGTGGACATTTGCATGTAAGACTTTGTATGAACATGTTTCCTGGGTAGATATCTGGGAGTGGAATTGTTGCAAATTTATGTTTAACATTTTGAGGAATTGCCCAATTTCTCTCTCCTAAAGTGGCTGTACCATTTTTATATTGCCATCAGAAGTATATGGGTCAGGTGTGCTGGGTCATGCCCGTAATCCCAGCACTTTAGGGGTCTAAGGCCAGCAGATCATGTAGAAGTTCAAGACTGACCTGGCCCACAAAGCGAAACCTCATCTCTACTAAAAATACAAAAATTAGCTAGGCGTGGTGGCACACACCTATAGTCTCAGCTACTAGGGAGGCTGACGCAGGGGAATCGCTTGAACCCAGGAGGCAGAGGTTAAAGTGAGCTGAGATTGCGCCACTGTACTCCAGCCTGGGCAGCAGGGCAAGACTCTGTCTCAAAAAATAACAATAAATATATGGATGCTCCAATTTCCCCATGTCTGTTCTATACTTGTGATTGTCTTTTTTATTATTGCTTATTTATTTCTTGAAAAGTTTACCCATATTTGACTCATCTGTCTCTTCTACCACTATTTTCTGCAAAATTGGGTTCAAGGAAGGGAAGTATCCTTTATCAATAACAGCTTTATCCATTTGATATTTTCACTGATTTTTTTAAATCTAAAAGACAGTGTGATATTATGCAGCAGTTGATAGCCAAGTTCATTATACTCTAGATATTTTTTTTCTTGAGACAGAGTTTCTTGTTGCCCAGGCTAGAGTGCAGTGGCACAATCTTGGCTCACTGCAACCTCTGCCTGCCGGGTACAAAAGATTCTCCTGCGTCACCCTCTCAAGTAGCTGGGACTACAGGTACACACCATCATGCCCGGTTAATTTTTTTGTATTTTTAATAGAGACAGCGTTTTGCCACGTTGGTCAGGCTGGTCTCGAACTCCTGACCTCAGGTGATCCACCTGCCTCAGCCTCCCAAAGTGCTGGGATTACAGGCATGAGCCACTGCTCCTGGCCTAAATTCTAGATCCTTTAACATTTATTTTATTTTATTTTATTTTATTTTATTTTGAGGCGGAGTTTCGCTCTTGTTACCCAGGCTGGAGTGCAATGGCGCGATCTCGGCTCACCGCAACCACTGCCTCCTGGGTTCAGGCAATTCTCCTGCCTCAGCCTCCTGAGTAGCTGGGATTACAGGCATGCGCCACCATGCCCAGCTAATTTTCTGTATTTTTAGTAGAGACGGGGTTTCACCATGTTGACCAAGATGGTCTGGATCTCTTGACCTCGTGATCCACCCGCCTCAGCCTCCCAAAGTGCTGGGATTACAGGCGTGAGCCACTGCGCCCGGCTAACATTTATTTTAAAAGCAATTTCTCGTGAAACTTGGAGCTACTTGGGTAGTCATGTGTATATGGGGGATGAGGTGTGGTCATGACGTTATAAGGTATATTTTGATTTTATAATTCCCTTGGTGTTGATTTTAGTCTGGAAACTAAGATAAGTTGTGTAGCAGGTAGCTACGTTTAAAAAATGTAATTTAGACACTCCCATGCTTAAAAATCCGTTGGTTTTCCATTGCAGTTGAAATGAAATCCAGACTCTGTGCCCAGAAGGCTTTCCATGTCCAACTCTTAACTACTACCTTTCCACAGATCTCCTACTGCTCACCCTCTTCCTTCAGTGCACTCACAATATGTTGGTCTTCTTTTAGCTTCTCTGTGTTCCAGACTCTTCTCACTTTAGGCCTTTTCCTAACTGTTCTTTCTTTTGCTTTGGTTTGGGGCAGGGCTTGCTTAAGATCCCTTATTCTGGGAGACATTTGCTGATCACTGTGTCCTCCTTCTCCCATAATCTCTATATTTAGATTTTCTCCTTCTTTATTCATTTGAGTTCATAATTATTTTATTAGTTGGTTTCCTTTTATCACCCTGTCTCACAACTAAACTGCAAGCTCTTCGAAGACCTATCCTGTCTTGTCTTGTGTCCCCAGCGCCTTACTCATTGCCTAGTACATAACATCTAATGTTTGTTGGATAAATAAATTAATTGTCCCTACTCTGCTATATTTTTGTTTTATTCAGTTTTGTAGAATGGGCTAGATGCTTGTATGCTGTTTAATCTCCCATAGTTACACAGGTCATAATGGCAGGAAATTTGTTATGTGTATGCTTTTCACTCATACCTTTTGCATGCGTATATTCAGTAAAGACATGTAGACCTAAGTTGAAAATTTCTCTTGAAAATAATTGAAATGGGTGTTAGAAATGTTCTGCAGCTACACTGCCAATATAATGAGAATTTTTAAACAAAAGCTTTAAGATCAAAGCTAAATAGAGTCAAAATCAAAATGGACATTTTAGATCTAGGCGATGAATTATTTACAATCACTTTATTCTTTCTGTTCCCTGCCTTTTCCTACCTCCTTCATGCCATTTTTATAACTACTTTCTTGTTCCAATTGGCTTTTTCTGTTTTGGTCCTAGCCTTCTGGTCCACAGAACTTTCCAGCCCAAGGGGTTGTGGGAGGAGATAGTATAATGTAATACTTGTATAGGTAATGTATATGTAGTATGTGTGTTATAGCTATGCTTCATTTATTATTTCTGTTTCCTCAAACAGTTTCTCTAGTTGTCTAATCTTACTGCAGCAGTTAGTCCTTCTTTCTTGAAACTTATTCCTTTGATTTTTGGAGACATTCCTATTTTTTTCTCTCAAGTTTTTAGTTAAACTTTCTCATTCTCCCTTGTGGTTTCCCCTTCCTCTACCTGTCCCTTAAATCTGCATCTCAGGTAATTGATTTTGTGACATGGACACAGAGAGAGGAACAAGTTATGACATGGACACAGAGAGAGGAGGAACAGCACACACCAGGGCCTGTTGGGGGGTGGAGGGCGAGGGGAGGGAACTTGGACAACCTGTCAGTAGGTGCAGCAAACCACCATGGCATATGTATACCTATGTAACAAACCTGTATCCTATGTTTTTAGAAATT
>NW_016107836.1:866440-870683 GCF_001604975.1 Cebus imitator
GCAACCTCCGCCTCCTGGGTTCAAGCAATTCTTCTGCCTCAGCCTCCCGAGTAGCTGGGACTACAGGCACGCACCATCATGCCCAGCTAATTTTTGTATTTTTAGTAGAGATGAGGTTTCACCTTGTTGACTAGGATGGTCTCGATCTCTTGACCTCGTGATCCACCCGCCTCGGTCTCCCAAAGTGCTGGGATTACAGGCTTGAGCCACCGCGCCTGGCGGTGGTGAATGTTAATAGCCAAGACAATGAGGGAAATGTCTCCAGGACATTTCAGAGACCTTCACAGCGCCCCTCTGATCACAAGCCTGGAGGCCTAGGAGGGAAAAATGGTTTCGTAGGACTTGTCTGCTGCTCTGTGCAGCCTCAGGACAGGGCACTCTGTGTCCCAGCTGCTCCAGCTCCAGCCATGGCTAAAAGAAGCCAAGGTACAGCTCGGGTCATTGCTTCAGAGGGTGCAAGCCCAAGCATTGGCAGCTTCCACGTGTTGTTGGGCGTGCAGGTGTGCAGAAGACAAGAGTTATGTTTGGGAACCTCCACCTAGATTTCAGAGGATGTATGGAAATGCCTGGATGTCCAGGCAGAAGTCTGTTGCAGGGGCAGAACCCTCATGGTGAGAACCTCTGCTAGGGTAGTGCAGAAGAGAAATGTAGGGTTGGAGCCCCAACATAGACTTCCCATTGGGACACTGTGAGAAGAGGGCCACAGTCCTCTAGACCCCAGAAAGGTAGGTCCACTGAAAGCTTGCAACACACACTTGGAAAATCCACAGACACTCGATGCCAACCCATGAAAGCTGCAGTGGCTATATCTTGCAGAGCCACAGGGGTGAAGCTGCCCACGGCTGTGGGTGCCTCCCCACCCCTTGCATCAGTGTGCCCTGGATGTGAGACATTGAGACAAGGGAAATTTTGGAGCTTTAAAATTTAATGACTGGGTTACAGACCTGCATGGGGGCCCTGGCACCTTTGTTTTGGTGCATTTCTCCTATTTGGAATGGAAGCATTTACCCAATGCCTGTACCCCCATTGTATCTTGGAAGCAACTAACTTGCTTTGATTTTACAGGCTCATAGGTGGAAGGGACTTAACCTTGTCTTAGATGAGACTTTGGACTTGGACTTTTGAGTTAATGCTGCAATGAGTTAAGACTCTGGGGGACTGCTGGGAAGGCATGATTGGTTTTGAAATGTGAAAAGGACATGAGGTTTGGGAGGGGCAAGGAACCCTCCCAAATGATATGGTTTGGCTCTGTGTCCCGACCCAAATCTCATCTCAAATTGCAATCCCCACATGTCAAAGGAGACCTCAGGGAAGGTGACTGGCTCATAGGGGTTTCCACCATGCTGTTTTCTCTCCTGCCACCTTGTGAAGACATGCCTTGCTTCCCCTCCACCTTCTGCCATGATTGTAAGTTTCCTGAGGCCTCTCCAGCCATGCCGAACTGTGAGTCAATTAAACTTCTTATTTTTATAAATTAGCTAGTTGCAGTTCATTCTTTATAGCAATGTGAAAATGGACTAATACATCCTATAATAGTATTGTTAGTGATATATTTCTGTGATATCTTAAGTGGAAGAGAGAAGAGTGGTACTTCAGTTGAGTTGCAGGAATTTTGAATTCCAGATAAATAACATTGAGAAATGGGAATCAGTATTATTGGTCATATGTGTAAAGCAGTATCCCTATAACCTCTCCTCAGCCCACTTCTGATGTGAGTTGCTCTTAGACATTTTCTTTCACTTCCACAACTTTAAAAAACACTCATTTTATAATGATCCCAAATTTTTTATTTCCAGCTCACATTTCTCTCCTGAGTCCTAAGTAGGAATATTCATTAGCCCGTTTATTATTTCTCACAATGTATCTCTTGAACACTTCAAGCTCAGTGCTTTCAAAATTGAAACTATCTGCATTTGTTCAGCCTTGTGGGTGTCTCAGTATCATTCATGATTTCTCTGTCTTCCCCACAAGTCTTCTCAATTTTATTTTTAAAGAATTCTTAAGTATCTAGCTATTGCCACTGTTTTGTCCTCATGAGTTCTTACCTGGATTTCTGCCGTAGAATCTTGGCCTTCTGTCTTTAATTAAGGTTTCCTCTGTTCCACACAGTATTTATCAGATTATCTAAGATAGTGATTCTCTTGAACTTTTCAGAGTAAACTTGTAGGGTCCCATGTCACGTGTCAGAACTACTCATCAATAATTTCTGAAAGGGAGATCTGGATGTATATAGTTTGAAAAAAACTAACCAGGTGATGTTGATGAGGACACCTGGTTACAAACCATTCTTTATACAAGGTCGGGTGGCCCACACCTGTAATCCCTGCACATTAAGGAGGCAGAGATGGAAGAATTGCTTGAGCCCAGGAGTTCAAGATCAGCCTGGGCAACATAGGGAGAGCTTGTCTCTATAAAAAGATAATTTAAAAACTGGCCAGGCATAGTGTCGCATGTCTGTGATTCCAGCTACTGAGGAGGCTGATGAGGGAGGATTGCTTGAGCCTGGAAAGTCGTGCCTAGAGTGAGCTGTGATCACACCACTGCACTCTAGCCTGGGCAACAGAGCAAGACCCTGTCTCAAAAAACTATAAATTTAACTCTAACTAAAATTCTTGGGAGGCTGTTGATTTCCTTGAAGATAAAATGTGAGATCCTTATTTGGTATATAATATTCCATAGTTTGGTTCCTGTCTACTTCATATTCCTATTCTCCGATATAACCATGCTGAATTACTACATACAGTTCTAATGTGCCATCTTGGGGATATTTCTAGGTCTTTGTATATGGAATTTTATCTTCTTGGAACCTTCTTTTCTTTTTTCCTTCTTTGGATAATTTCTCCTTTTCAATACTCAGTTGTCATGTCCTAGAGGAAGTCTTCCCAGATTGTATACATTTATTTACTTGTTTTGTTTCTCTAGTCCCTAGCATGACACTTGGTAGTCAATAAATGTCAGTTGTATAAATGCAGACCTTACCTTTAGGTGCAACAATAACAGCATTGATACAGCATTCATTATGCGCCAAGTGCTGGACTATGCTAGTTGCTGCTGACCGTTTGTGCTTTATTGTTTACTCCCACAACAACCTGATGAGGGTAGGTGTTACTATTACCCATATTTTACTATTGAGGAAATGGAGACTTGGTTAAGTCTAACTAATTGTCTGTGTGGCCAGCCTGTAAGTCACACACTTTATATAGAACTGTATTTGAATCCTGTAGCCTGTTTGTGGAGCCTGTGCCCTTGTACAGCTGTTACACAGTTGTTTCAAAGTTCCCTAGTTTATTTTTTCAAATTCATGATAAATAATTTCTTAACAAGAGCTGATTATTCTTAGGCTACATGTTTTTGCTTTTAAATTATCAAACTGTGGATTAGCTAAAACAAAATGAAGATTTAAAAATATTTGGCATTTAGTTATGAATGGGATAGGTATATGGTAGAGTTCCATGCAGAGTTAATTCAGTGGACTTAAGTGTTTATTTCTGTTCAGATTTTATACCAAAGAATACTGTGTGCTAAATGAAGTAAAAATGTTCATCTTAACTGAGAATATTAGAACTACAAAGAACATTAGGCTTTATAAGTAGGAAAATGAGTATTCTACAAGATTATGTACTTTGGTCAAAGTCTTGTAGCATTTATTTGCAGAATCAGGACTGGAATTTGTGGCTCCTAACTTCAAATCCAGAGTGTTTATTTTTCTCAACTATGAAAAGTTGATATATCTAAAGCATTTCAAAGCTTAAAGAGAATTCTATTTTTATTATATTCTAGGTATTAGTGGCAAAATTATTCAACACAAAAAGAACAAAGTGATATGACTACTTAAGGCAAAATCATTTATTCAGTGCTTAAGTAACTTATTACTTGTGTGCAAGTACTGGCTTGTTTTCTCAGATTTAACATATTTCATGAAAGTTTTGCTAATTGATTTTTAAACCTGAAATGTGTTTTATTTCTTAAGCATCATAGACATAAATGTAGGCTATCCAAAGAGTAGGTGTATGTGTTATTAATATCTGGATATAAATCATAAGAGCATAGTCTCAATAATATATTTAAAAGCATTTTATCTTACAGTCTTATACCATCTGCACTGCATGAGTGGACATTTTAGATGATTTTTTTGCCTCAGCTATATCTGCTTTAGAAATTAATTTTATTGGGCCGGGCGCGGTGGCTCAAGCCTGTAATCCCAGCACTTTGGGAGGCCGAGGCGGGTGGATCACGAGGTCAA
>NW_016107836.1:871121-875934 GCF_001604975.1 Cebus imitator
AAATTAATTTTATTTGTTATAGTCAAGTTGACTAAAAACCTGTCACACTTAAACAGTTTAAAGTGGTAACCAAATAACTAATCTTTGTTGGTTTTAAATTTTTTTGTTTTTGTTTTGTTTTGCTTTTGAGATAGTCTTGCTCTTTTGCCCAAACTGAAGTGCAGTGGCCTGATCATGGCTCACTGCAGCCTTGACCTGCTGGGCTCAAGCAATCCTCCTACCTTAGGCCCCTGAGTAGCTGGGACTACAGGTGCCACTATGCCCAGCTAATTATTTTTTGTAGAGATGGGGTCTCACTATGTTGCTCAGGCTGATCTTGAATTCCTGGCCTCAAACAATCCTCCAGCCTTGGCCTCCCAAAGTGCTGGGGTTATAGGTGTGAGCCATTGCACCTGGCTGTTTTGTTTTTTTGAGGAAATTATTAGTGGTTGAAAGAAGATACTTCCCTTTCCAAAATTCTAACCCTCCTTGTCCTCAGTTTCATACCTTACGCATGAGCTTGTGGGGAGGAGATGGAAGATTTGTTTTATGCTAGGCCGGGAACATGAAGATTGAGATTTGGTTCATTTGTCTCTAGGATTTAGCTGAGGTAATACTTGGAGTATGTAGGGTGATGGTAAAAGTTTCCTGTTTCTTTCCCTACCACGCCTATCCAGGGTTTGGGGATTAAGAAGGGCTATGCTGGGCCACAGTAGGTCCTATCTTATGTAAATGTACGTATATTTAAAAAAGAGTCTATACTGCTCCAAACGTAGGAATTAGAAATCAAGATCGTGTTTTGAGGCATGTTTTCCCATTTAGGATTATAAAAAAGAAATTCTGGCTTTCATTTAAAAAATAAACAATCTCAACAGACCAGTGACTATCAGATTATCAGGTTTATTTATTTATTTTTATTTATTTTTTTTTTTTGAGACGGAGTTTCACTCATGTTACCCAGGCTGGAGTGCAATGGCGCGATCTCGGCTCACCGCAACCTCCGCCTCCTGGGTTCAGGCAATTCTCCTGCCTCAGCCTCCTGAGTAGCTGGGATTACAGGCACGCACCACCATGCCCAGCTAATTTTTTGTAGTTTTAGTAGAGACGGGGTTTCACTATGTTGACCAGGATGGTCTCGATCTCTTGACCTCATGATCCACCCATCTCGGCCTCCCAAAGTGCTGGGATTACAGGCTTGTGCCACCGCGCCCGGCCTAGATTATCAGGTTTAATACCTTCTGAAATTGATTTTAAAACCATAAAGCATACAGATTTTTTAGAAACATTATTATATGGTATATGGAGATGGGCCAACCATAAGAGATTGAATAAATGCATGTCAGCAAGGCTTATCTAGAAACCACCTTCATGTTTGATAGTGTTATGCAGTTCATGAAAAATTACCAATCATCACTAAGGTTGGATGAATATGATTTTGTTTTTTTTGACATGGAGTTTTGCTCTTGTTGCCCAGGCTGGGGTGCAATGGCACAATCTCATCTCACCACAACCTCCGCTTCCTAGGTTCAAGCAATTCTCCTGCCTCGGCCTCCCGAGTAGCTGGGATTACAGGCATGCACCATCATGCCTGGCTAATTTGTATTTTTAGGAGAGATGGGGTTTCTCCATGTTGGTCAGGCTGGTCTTGAACTCCTGACCTCAAGCGATCTGCCCACCTTGGCCTCCCTCCCAGAGTGCTGGGATTATAGGCATGAGCCACCATGCCCAGCTGTCTCACTTCTTTATTTATTTATTTAAGATATAAAGGATATAATATGTAGCAACTTGCTTTTTTCCCTTAACACTATATTATGACCCTCTTTCCGTGCTAACTAAATTATGTCATGAGAGCACTTGAACTTCTGTTAAAAACAGGGAAAGGCCTTTTATTATAAAAGAGAATAGCTTTAACAGCACAGGTGAGGTGAAATTTAAGCAGAGACCTAAAGGGAAATAAGGAAGTGAACCAGCCTTGTGAGTTTGAGGGATGAGGCAAGAGACCTATGTGGCTGAAGTAAAAAATAGGAGATAAAAGTCAGAGGTATAAGGGAGCCGCAACTAGATCATGCAGTGCCTTGAGAACTTTATGAGAAGTTGTGGCTTTTACTTGTGAGGTGGGAAGCCACTGGAAAGTTTTTCATGATTTGACTTTACCTTTTTCAGAGAACAACTCAGGCTGAGGATGAGGGGAAGGAGGGGCAAAAGCAGAGGCAAGGAAACGAGTTAGTTATGATAATTCCTTGCCTGTTCAAAAAGTGATTGGAGTTAGCAAAGATTTATAAGGAACATCCTCTTCCCCCTGAAAACCCCTGATATTTATTAATTAGATCAGTAATTATTCTAACTCTCAGAAAGCTGTGTTTAGATTTAGCATGGCTTATATTTTTTTAAATTGTAGACTAAATTTTTGAGAACTGTTTTAGATTTACAGAAAAATCAGGAACATAGTATAGAGCTCCCATACACCTCCTCACCTAGTTTTCTGTATTATTACCATCTTACATTGGTATGGGACATTTGCTACTCTTAATGAACCAATATTAATATATTATTATTAACTAAAGCCTATGGTTTATTCAGATTTCCATAGATTTACTTAATGTCTTTTTCTGTCTCCTCTTGTCTGTGACAGTTTCTCCAACTTAGTTTGTTGTTTTTGTTGTTGGATTTTTTGTGTGTTTGTTTTTGTTTTTCTTTAAGAGACAGAGTCTTGTGCTGCCATCCAGGCTAGAGTTCATTGGCATGATCACCCATTAACTTCTGGGCCGAAATGTGTAGCTGGGACTACAGGCAAGCATCACCATGCCTGGCAAATTTTTAAAAGTTTTTTAGAGACTAAGTATTGCTATGTTGCTCAGCCTGGTGTCAAGCAATCCTCCTGCCTTAGCCTTCTTTTACTTGGCTTTTGATGACCTTCACAATTTTCAGAAGTACTGGACAAGTATTTTGTAGGATGCCCCTCTTTTGGAATTTGCCTAATGTTTTTTCTTTTTGTGATTAGACTGGTGTTATCAGTTTTGGGGAGGGAGACCACAGGGGTAAAGTGTCACTTGCATCACACCATATCAGTGGTACATAACTATCAACATGATTTATCACTGCTGATATAGGCCTTTATCACCTGTTTGATACTTACTTGTCAGGTTTCTACATTCTGAAGTTACTGTTTTTTTCCCCTTTTTGAATACTATACTCTTTGGAAAGGTGTCATTGTGTGCAGTCCACACCTGAGTGGGGAGTTATGGTCTCCCTCCTTCAGGGTAGAGAATCTACATAAATTATTGGGAATCCATCAAGGGAGATTTGTCTCTTCCTCTCTACTTATTCAATCATTCAATTATCAGTATGGACCTATGGATATATATTTTATACATTGGGTTACAATCCAGTACTATTTTGTTGCTCAAAATGTTCCTGCTTTGGTCATTGGGAACTCTTTCAGTTAGCTTGTGTGTTCCTTTGACATAAAAGTCATTTCTCTATTTTTTTTCCCTCCCTCCCTGCCCCCTTTCTTTTCAGCACTTTCTTACTTTCTGGTACTATAAGATGCTCCTGACTCATCTTGTAATTTCCTGCCCCAGTACTAGAATCAGCCATTTCTCCAAGGAACCCTGGTTCCTTTTTCTTGGAGAATGGTATAAGAAACCAATCTGGATACTAGGTATGTTTTCTGCTGCTGGAGTATCATTGCTTCTGGGCTGTGTCAGCCAGAGTAAGGAAATACACGTGTAGCCTGTTTTAATATAGAGAATGATTGCTATGATAATTTGAAAATCATATACAATCATAAGAGTATTTTGAAAATAACGGGCATTGGGTTTTTGTATTAAGGGATTTCACATTATAATTTGAGTAGCAAAAGAATTAAGGTGGACTCCTACCTCACACCAAAGAAAATAATTAATTTGAAATGGATCAACAGTCCTAAATGTAAAAGCTAAAACTAAAAAACTTTTAGAGAAAACATGGACATAATTCTTCATGACTTTGGATTATGAATTATTTCTTAGATAAGCTATCAAAAGCATGAGTAATAGAAGACAAAATAAATTGGACTTCAAAATTAAAAATTTTTGTGCTGTACATGATACCATCAGAAAGTGAAAAGATAACCAATTAATGGAAAACAGTGTTAAAAATCATAGATTTATCAAGGACTTGTACCCAGCATATTTAAAGAACTCTTATACTTTAATAATAAAAAGATAGATAACCCAGTTAAAATATGAGCAAAGCATGTGAACAGACACTTGTCCAAAGAAGATGCAAGTGGTCAGTCAGTAAGCACATGCAAAGATGCTCTACGTTATTAGTCATCATGAGGTAAATGCAAATCAGAACCACTCCACACCTATTAGGATGTCTATTATAGATAATGAGAAATACAGATAATAAATATTGGTGAGGATATTGAGAAATTATAACTTATACGCTGGTGGTGGAAATGTAAAATGGTACAGCTACTTTGGAAAACAGTTTGGCCATTTCTCAAAATGGTAAACATGGAGTTGTCATTTGACTCAGCAATTTCACTCCTGGGTATATATACCCAAGAGAAATTAAAATATACATCTACACAAAAACTTGTATATGCATATTCATAGTATTGTCATAATAAGTAGAAGCAACCTAAATGTTCATTAGCTGATGAAGGGATAAACAAAATGTGGTAGGTCTATACAATGGAATATTCAGCCCTAAAAAGGAATGAGGTACTGATATATCCATGTTGTAACAGGGGTGAACCTTGAAAACATACTGAGTGAAAGAAGCTAGTCATAAAAGGCCACATGTAGTATGATTCTGTTTTTATGAAGTTTTTTTTTTTTTTTTT
>NW_016107836.1:877322-879707 GCF_001604975.1 Cebus imitator
AAAAAAAAAAGGCAAAGATTTCTTAGGTCCAACACCAAAAGTACAATAGATAAAAACTGATCAAAATTTAGAACTTTTGCCCTTCCAAAGATACTGTTATGAAATGAAAGTTACTGGGTGGGAGAAAATATTTGCAAAACCTCTGGCCAAGAACTTGCTCCAGAATATATAAGCAACTCTCAAAACTCAATAATAGAAAACAACCCAATAAAAATGGGCAAAAGATTTCAGTAGATACTTTTACTAAAGATTTCTACATGGCAGATGGTGAGATATTGCACATCAATTAGAATGGCTAATTTAAAAAAAAAAAAAAAAAAAGAACTTACAAACTAACAATACCTAAGGCCCACATGGAGGCAGGATCACTAGTCATACATTACTAGGGGGAATCTAAAATGTTACAGCCATTCTGGAAAACATGCAGTTTATCAGAGTTAAACATCTGCTACTGTATAACTCAGCCATCTTCCTATAAAGCTTACGTTCAAACAAAAACTTACGCACATGTGTATAGCAGCTATAGTCATGATTGCCCCAATGTCTCTCAACTGGTAAGGAGGTTTAAAAAAACGAACCAACCTGTGGTATATCCATGCAATGGAATACTGCTCAGCAATAAAAAGGAATGAATCACTGATAGAAATAACAACATAGATGAATCTCAGAGGAGTTACACTAAGTAAAAAGCCAGATACAAAGACTACATATTAAATGATTCAATTTATATGGCATTTTGGAAAAGGCAAAATTACAAGAGGCAGAAAATAGATCTGGGGTCTTGATGGTAGGATGGGTTCACTATAGAGAGGCAGGGGGAATCTTGTGGTGATGAAGATGTTCTCTCCCTTGATTTTGGTGGTGTTTATGCAGGTAACAAAACACACACTAGAGGGCCGGGCATGGTGGCTCATGCCTATAATCCCAGCACTTTGGGAGGCCAAGGTAGGTAGATCACTCGAGGTCAGGAGTTCAAGACCAGCTGGCCAACATGGCAAAACCCCATCTCTAACTAAAAATACAAAAGAAGTTAGCTGAGCTCAGTGGTATGCGCCTGTAATCCCAGCTACTCGGGATTACAGGAGAATTGCTTGTACCTAGCAGGCGGAGGTTACGGTGAGCTGAGATTGCCACCACTACATTACAGCTTGGGTGACAGAGTGAGACTCCATCTCAAAAAAAAAGACTGGGTGCTCACGGCTGTAATCCCAGCACTTTGGGAGGTGAAGGTGGACAGATCACGAGGTTAGGAGTTCAAGACCATCCTGGACAACGTGGTGAAACCCTGTCTCTACTAAAATACTAAAAATTAGCTGGATGTGATGGTGTAAGCCTGTAGTCCCAGCTACTTGGGAGGCTGAGGCAGGAGAATCACTTGAACCCAGGAGGTGGAGATTGCAGTAAGCCAAGATCATGCTACTACACTCCAGCCTGAGTGACAGAGTGAGACTCTGTCTCAAAAAAAAAAAAAAAAAGCACTAGAAAAGGTGAATTCTGGCCAATTGCAGTGCCTCATACCTGTAATCCTAGCACTTTGGAAGGCCGAGGCAGGTGGATCATGACGTCAAGAATTAGAGACCAGCCTAGCCAATATGGTGAAACCCCATCTCTACTAAAAATAACAAAATTAGCCAGGTGTGGTGGCGCACACCTGTTGTCCTAGCTACTCAGGAGGCAGAAGCAGAATTGCTTGAACCCGGGAGGCAGAGGTTGCAGTGAGCCAAGATTACGCCACTGCACTCCAGTCTGAGCGACAGAGCAAGACTCCGTCTCAATTAAAAACAAACAAACAAACAAACAATACAATGAAAAAAGGAAAAAAGAAAAGGTGAATTCTACCTGTGCAAATTATACCTAATTTTTAAAAAGCAAAAATATTTAAAATTTGAACCTTGAACTTTACCACACCATGCACGCAGACACATCTCAAAATTAGTCATAGACCTAAACATAAAAGCAAAAACATTAAAACTTACAAAAGAAAATATGGTATATTAGTGACTTTGGGTTGGTGAAGATTTCTTAGGACACCAAAAGCACTAACTATAAAACAAAAAATATTGATAATTCACAATGAGCAAAATTAAAACCTCATTATTTAAAGACACAGAAGGCTGAATGTGGTGGCTCACACCTGTAATCCCAGCACTTTGGGGGGCCAAGGTGGGCAGATTGCTTGCTTGAGTCCAGGAGTTCCAGACCAGCCTGGGCAACATGGACAAACCTTGTCTCTACAAAAAGTTCACCAGTGATGGCGGCACATGTCTATAGTCCCAGCTACTTAAGAGGCTGAGGTGAGAGAATCACCTGAACCCGGGATGTTGAGGCTACAGTGAGCCGTGATCATGCCACTGCACTCCAGGTTGGGCGACCAGAGTGAGATCT
>NW_016107836.1:880457-882233 GCF_001604975.1 Cebus imitator
AAGACAGAGCCTCGCTTTGTTGTCCAGGCTAGAGTACCGTGTGGCATGATCTTGGCTCACTACAACCTCTGCCTCCTGGGTTCAAGTGATTCTCCTGTTTCAGCCTCCCAAGTAGCTGGAATTACCTGCTTGTGCCACCACGCCCGGCTAATTTTTTGTATTTTTAGTAGAGACAGAGTTTTACCTTGTTAGCCAGTATGGTCTCAATCTCCTGAGCTCGTGATCCACCTGCCTCGGCCTTCCAAAGTGCTGGGATTATAGGTGTGAGCCACTGTGCCTGGCCTGACAACCTAGATCTTTTAAAAGGGCTAAAGATTTGAATAAACTTCACAAGAGAAGCTAAAAGAATAGCCTTACAAGCATAGGGAAAGATGCACCTCCTCATATGTTATCAAAGAAATGCATATTAAGCCACAGTGGGACTCCACTGAACCTACCTAGAATGGCTAAAATTAAGAACAATGAAAAGATCAAGTATTGGCAAAGATGTAAAACTGCTGGAATGTTGATACAGTGCTGATTTTTTTATTTTTTTAGAGACAGAGTCTTGCTCTGTCACCCAGGCTGGAGTGCAGTGGTGCAATCTCAGTTCACTGCAACCTCTGCCCCCTGGGTTCAAGCGATTCTTGTGCCTCAGCCTCCAGAGTAGCTGGAATTACAGGCCTGTGCCACCACACCCAGCTAATTTTTGTATTTTTAGTAGAGGCAGGGCTTTGCCATGTTGGCCAGGCTGGTCTTGAACTTCTGACATCAAGTGATCTGCCCGCCTCAGCCTCCCAAAGTTCTTGGATTACAGGCATGAGCCACCACACCTGGCTGGCTACGTTGCTGATGTTAATAAGGATACACTGCCTTAACCACTTCAAGCTCAGGATCATCAGTAATGAGACAGACTGACATTGTGTGCCTCCTCATGTGATACAATAAGTAGTATACAGTAGGCCAGGTATGGTGGCTCATGCCTGTAGTTCCAGCTACTCTGGAGGCTGAGGCAGGATGATTGCTTTATTCCAGAAGTTGGAGGTACAATGAGCTATAATCCTGCGCTGCACTGCAGCCTGGTTGACAGAGACTCTGTCTCTTAAAAAAAAAAAAAAAATCTAGAATTTGGGATATCTTATGATTTAGCTGTCCTGGATTCTTCAAAAAGTCAAGGAATTTGAGATTAGGGGTTGGGTGAAGGCACTGATACTAAGTTAGAGACATAACCAAATGAAATTATTGAATTTTGATTGGATCCTAGTTAAAAAGAGCTTAAAACTTTTAGACATTTGGCAACAATTGGGAAAACTGGAATATGCCCTATATATTACATGGTTATTGAACTAATGCTAAATGTGTTTAAGTCTAATAATAATATCTAGTTAAATAATGAGATGCAACTGATGATATCTCCAAGTTATTTTCAAGTTGTTTAGCAAAAAAAGAAAAGTGGGTATGTGGGTATAGAGAAAAATAAATGATGTTACAAAATCTTAATAGTTGTTGAATCTTAAGGGACAGGTATATGGGTGTTCATTGTACTTTTGGTTTTTTCCTATGGGTTTAAAATATTCAAAATAAAAACATGGCCTTTCCTTTTCAAGGAGATGGGGGGGAAATCTTGTTTTGGACTACTCCAAATGTTTGAGCTTGAAATTTTCTCAATGAGTTATTGAGAAAGAATATTAATTATTTTATTTGAATTATCTGTTATTCCATAGGATATTAGAATTAGAAAGGTTGTGGAGGTTATTTCATCTGGTCCTTTTTCTTGGTTTTTTTTTTTTTTTTTTT
>NW_016107836.1:882298-893571 GCF_001604975.1 Cebus imitator
CGCTTACTGGGTTCGAGCAATTCTCCTGCCTCAGCCTCCTGAGTAGCTGGAATTACAGGCAGCTGATTTTTATATTTTTAGTAGAGATGGAGTTTCACCATCTTGGCCAGGCTGGTCTTGGACTCCTGACCTTGTGATCTACCCGCCTTGGCCTCCCAAAGTGCTGGAATTACAGGCGTCAGCCACCGCACCTAGCCTCATCTGATCCTTTTTTTATACAGATGAAAGTAGTCCAACAATAATTGAGTCACTTATTTAAATTACATTGTAAGCCAGAAGTAGAGCCTGGACAATGAATTCAGCTCTGTGTTGTCCATGATACTGCTTTTTCTGCTGTACCACGATCCCTCTCCCAGTAAAAAGACTCTTGCTTGAGTTAGAGTTGAATTAAGGAAAATACTGTGTATTATTTTTCTTCCCAATGCATCTTAAATATATTTTCTCCATTGTGACAGTATTGTCAGACTGTGTTTGATCCAACACTGATCTATAGGTCAGGAGGTTGGTATTTTTATAGTTGTTCTTCTAGAAGTTTTTTTATCACATGGTTTGGACTGTGTATTTTGGTCACACTGATTTTCAATGTTCTCTAGTTTAAGCTATGAAGAAGGACATCCCTCACACTCTGAAACAGATCTCCTTCAGCGACAGAGTTTTGCAGCCTCTCACCAGCTTCCTGGATATGCTCCCACACCTCAACCTACTGGTAACAATTCTCTTGTGAAATACATTATGAATCTGGGTACATTTAGTGAATAAGAAGAAAAACCAATTTTCATGTGTTGGGTTCTGAATGTGTAGGACATAATTATGTCATGGGAAATGTTAAAATGAAAATGAGAGTAAAAGCTTTTGTTTTGTTTCGTTTTGTTTTGTTTTTGAGATGGAGTCTCGCTCTGTTGCCCAGGCTGGAGTGCAGTGGAATGATCTCAGCTCACTGCAACCTCTGCCTCTTGGGTTCAAGTGATTCTCCTGCTTCAGCCTCCTGAGTAGCTGGGACTGTAGTTGCCCTACCCACACCTGGCTAATTTTTGTATTTTTTGATAGAGACAGGGTTCACCATATTGGCCAGGCTGGTTTCAAATTCCTGACCTTGTGATCCACCCACCTCAGCCTCTCCAAGTGCTGGGATTACAGGCGTGAGCCACCGCACCTAGCCAAAGCTTTGTTTTTTACCAACAGGGAATATTTATATAATTAATGAATTAAAAGATCTTCTTTCATGCATCTTTGGAGATTTTAAATTATAAATATGCTTGGTTAAATTGTGTTTACTATTTCAAAATAAAGCCATTTAGGATTGTAGAATGTTTTGGCCTCAATTTTCAGAAATTTCAGAGTCAGGAATATAATTTTATATAAGTACATATATATATATAGTTTTATTTTACTTTGGGACATATTTTATCTTCAAATGTAGGTCTTTCTGGAATATTTGATACTAGTGTGAACAGTGCCAGCAGTAACACTAAAGAGTCTTCAGTGATGAATTTTCTGTCTGCTGCTGAATCTCGAACTGCTCAGGCTGCTGCTTCAGGAACTACTCTTTTACCACAATTCAGGGCTCCATCCTGGCAGACAGGTGATTCTTTGTTTTTAGAATTTTTAAGTCCTATAAAAATACTGATGAAAAATATACATTTGGTAGCCTTATCATTGTGGCTGGGAGTTTTGTTACTTATTGATTTTCCACTGAATTTCAAGACCTGGAATATTTCAAAATTTTAAGGTGGTTAAAATTCAAGAATTTGTTACTGGCGGAAATTTAGTTTTAGCATTCTGATGAAAACTAATAAATTGACATTGAGGGATAGATAATGATTAAAGAAAGTCTGATATAAAGCTTATATCTGGCAATTTAATTACTTGTCTACTTGAAAGAAGCAAATATTAAAATTTATTTTAGTGACTTCAGAGTGTGTAGGTGGTATAGTTAAAAAAAATCTTGGGACTCATTTCACTGTTAGTGTTATATAAAGTTATCCTGAATTGGATAGATTAAATCACTAATAAGAGCCATTACAAGTTGATATTATAATGTGCCCGTTTTCCAGCAACAACTACAAGGTCTATAATGTGCTTTTCTATTTCATTGTTCTTATTTTACTTTTCAACCATTTCTTATAAAAAATTATCTATATATATATTTCTATTTTTTTGTAGTATGACAGGAATTTTTGTTTGGAGTTTTGTTTTAAAGAAGAAATGTCATAGTGTATTTGAGGATATATTTTTAAGGGATAGCTATAGGAAATAGTATTTTAACATTCTGATGTAAATTCCACTAATAGAATTTTCTCAATATGCCTTAGCAACATTTTTTTTCTGCTTCTAAGGGGATAATGACAAAAAAAAAATCTTTTCATATTTCTGTAAAGTGTTTTTACCCTTGTATAGTTTGTTTTTAAAGTTCTTGTGAATTTTTACTTTTCAGGTTTTTTAGGGGAGGTTGTTTTTTGAGACAGAGTCTCATTCTGTTGCCCAGGCTGAAGTACAGTGGCACAATCTTGGCTCACTGCAACCTCTGCATCCCGGGTTCAAGTGATTCTTGTGTCCCAGCCTCCTGAGTAGCTGGGATTACAAGTGTGCGCTACCATGCCTGGTTAATCTTTAAGTTTTTAGTAGAGACAGCGTTCCACCATGTTGGCCAGGCTGGTCTCAAACTCCTGACTTCATGTGATCTGCCTGCCTCGGCCTCTCAAAAGCGCCCAGCCTAGGTTTCAATTTTTAACAATTCATTTTTGCAATTTGTATCTGGTCCCATAATTGAATTGCATTCAGAAGGGCTTGGAATCTCAGGTTAGTGAGGTAGAAGGTTTTTTATTTTGGTTTTTACTCAGCACATGAGTGATTTTACTATCATTTGGCCACTTAAAATAAATTCAGTGGATTTTTGAGCACATTAAACTAGACCTAAACTATGAATGGGAAATAAAAATGAAATTGAGACAAGAATATACACAACATATAAATACACCATTAGCTGGAAGAAGGTATTAGTGTATTATGATAAGACACATCTTCTGTCGGCATGTTTGAGATTACAGTATGAACATTAGATGCATTTCAAAGTATCTTCTGTGGGCATACTGTGGTGAATTTGCTAGCCTCTGTGACTCTCTTCTACATTAATCTAATAAATCATGCAGAAGTAAGTCAAGTGAGAAAGATCCTTTATCATTGTATTGGATAGAAGAATTTCAAGAAATAGAAGCTCCTTACTACCACTTTAAGCCTCAGATAGTCTGTCCTTTTCTAACTAGCCTCTTCCTCATTCTAGGCATAACTGTGATAGTGTCCATCACTTTGTAATTACAATTGGTTCTTTAGATATAATTTGATATATGTGATACAAAACATGTTCTTTCCTTAGAATGACCATTAAAACTGAATCCATTATTTGTAACCTTACATTTAGTTAAATGTCAATTCTTTATTGCTGTCTACTTCTTATGTTTCGCCAACCCCCCCCCCGCAACCCCAACACACACAAAAGAACAATAGGAGACCTCTGGTAAAGAGCAGTAGAGTCAATTGATTAGAATTTCATGAATACCACTTGACCCTCAGCAAATCACATCACCAGTCTACCCCAATTTCCTAATTGTTAGAGCAAAGGAGTTGAACTATATTGTCTCAAATGTCTATTCTAGTTCATATCAGTGTATTACTTCAAACATTTCTAAGTATTATTTATTCTTTCAAGTGCCACTAGATATTTTCTATCTTTGTAGTAGTAATTCTTTTTGGATATTTAATGAAAATGTTTTTCAAAGAGCCAGAGAATCATTTTCCCCATTTTTCAAAAAATGAAAAAATAAAATTTAATGGAGGTTCACCATAAAACATTTAAACAGTTAAAAGGTATATAAGGTGGAAAGTGATAGTTCCTAACTTTTTAGAGAGTAACTAACAGTTTGTTACTTATTTTTATTGGATATCCTTCTATGTCAAAACATATATATCCACCTTAATTAATGTTTGTGGCAATAGTATTATTATGATATGTCATAATTACTTGATTGATCCCTTGTTTATGGACATTTTTGTTTTTTCTAGTTACTGTAAACAATAACTATAATGAATATCTGGTACAAATATTTCTGTATGCACTTATTTCTATAGAATAAATTTCTATAGAACTTTCAGATCACAAGGGTATACCCATCTTTACTTTTGCTATATGAGGCTAAAATGCTGTCCTGAAATGTTAATAGTCTCTTTCTGACAGTACTTTATTAATTTCTGATTAACTTTTCATGATAAACATGCATCTGTTGTTATTGGGAAGCTGTTCATAGAAAGTCAAAACTTGAAATGCAAGAGATTTTTTAAGTAAATATATTTTGGTAAAAGAAACTGCAGTTCACTGTTTTTTTAGATTTATTTATCATGTTAGATATAGGCAAGTTAGTGGGGTTTTTTTCTATTTTAATGTTATGTACATTTTAGTTTGTCCATTGGTATTTTTATTGGGACTTTGGGATAATCACTAAAGATATGAACATTTTTACTGGGTTCTTCATTTTCCTATGACCTTATCAAACTACATATAAATTGACTTATATAACAATTACAGATATGAGTTGCTGATGCCTTTGTAACTTCATTTTTACTCTAAGGAAGCTAGCTAATCCAGGCATGGTGGCTTGCACCTGTGATCCCAGCACTTTGGGAGACAGAGGTAGGAGGATCACTTGAGCCTAGGAGTTCAAGATAGCCTGAGCAACATTGTAAGACCCCATCTCTATAAAAATTAGCCAGGTGTATGTGGGCGCATGCACCAGCTACTTGGGACACTGTGGCTGCAGTGAACTATGATCGCAACACTATGCTCTAACCTGGGCAACACAGTAAAATAAGTAAATAAAAAAGAGGGTAGGGGGAAGCTACCTATTTTGAAATGTAATTTTCAAAATTTACATGCAGAATTAATTGGTCAGGCTTTTCAGTCTGAAGACATTTTGATGGTTTGAGGGCTATGCAAGTCACTACTATGAAAACATACATTAAAGTAATTGTGCCATAATTGCATAAAAATTTTTGTGCCTTTTCTTTATAGGCATGCATTCCTCAGCAGCAACTGAGCTGTTTGCTACTGGACCTTTGCCAAGCACTGGAACACTTCCACCATCTGCTCTCTCTGCTTATCAGCATCCTACCACCTTCAGCAATAGAAACTTTGCTACCACCTCACCTTTGGTGCTTCAGGATTCAACTTTTAACACTACATCAAATGGAATTTTAAGTCATCATGACCCTTTGCTACAAATCAAGACTTCCCAGGGAACTGTTCCAACTGCTTTGGCATTTGAGCGCCTGGGCAGTTCTGCATTAAGTAACAGCATACCACCTCAGTCTTCAACATACCGCTCAGCTCAAGAGTCTGCACCCCATCTTTTACAACCTCAATTTAGTTTGTTGCCTTCAGCACTTGGGGGAGCCCAGCAGACTCCTCAAGCCTACAGTTCAACTCTCTTTACTAGTTCTACTGCTTCCATTGAAAGAGCTCTTCTTCGAGAATGTAGTGTTATTAAACACCATCAGCGGCCTTCAGGTACCCAGTCTATTCAGGCACAACTGACTGGTTCACAGCACTCTTTACATAGTTATCTATCAAATTCAAGTGTAGCTAATTTTCAGGAAACAACCAGGCAGTCATCTTTATCGTGTAGCCCAATTGGAGATTCCACTCAGGTGAGCAATGGCGGATTGCAACAGAAGGCCTCCCAGGTCTCAGTGGAACTTGCTCAGTCTTATTCATCTGCAATTCCATCATCAGGGTATCCTACTACAAAAGTAAAAAGCTGTTCTACAGAACAACCACTAACATCAACCAAGACCCCTAAACCTCAAAGTATAATTCCTTCTGTGCAAACACTAAGCTATTCCAAACCTTTACATAACCAGAGTTCCGTAATATCGGGCCAAGCACAAATTTATTCTACAGCGCAGCTACCAAGCCTTTTATCAGTTAGTCAGTCCCAAAATTACGGTTTAGTGCAGCCACATAATGTGCCATCTATTGTTCATTCACAGGTTTATAGGTCCAGCAAGGTTGAGAAAATGCCACCCTTGTATAAAACACTGACTTTTTCTGGGTCATCTCAGACTATAACTTCTGAAAATCAGACACTTAGTTATTCATCTAATCAGCAAGAGGTATTGTCTTCAGTTACAAATGAAAATTACCCTGCTCAAACAAGAGATCTATCCTCAGTCAGTCAGTCTCAAAGTTACTCATCTGGTCATTCTCAGGGTTTATCACCAGTTAGCCAGACACAGGTTAGCTATTCATCTCAATCACAAGTTTTGTCAGTTGTTAGTCCTTCAGAAAGCTATGCTTCAGGGGAGTCCCTAACGTTAACAGCCCCTTCTCTTTCTTATTCTTCTGCCTCTCGGGCTCAGAATTTGCCAGACTCTAGTACAAGCCAGAATTATATTTCTATGCATTCTTCCCAAAATGTTCAGACTCAAGAGTCATCATCTCCCCAGTCCCAGAAGTTTTTGCCTGCTGTCCAGTCATCATCTTTTGCATCATCTACTCATTGTCAGACATTACAAAATAACATACCTTCCCCTAACCCAAAATCTTACACTGAAAGAAAGCTTGACTCAGATGTGTATACATCTTCAAAGCAAGAAGATGGTTTTCCAATGCAAGAGTTACAGGTATTGCAGCCACAAGCATCTCTTGAGTCATCAACCCAAAGGCTATCTGACGGGGAAATTAATGCTCAAGAATCAACTTACAAGGTGTCAAAGGCAGATGACAGATATTCTCAGAGTGTAATCAGAAGTAATTCCCGTCTTGAAGATCAAGTTATTGGGGTTGCTCTACAAGCATCAAAAAAAGAAGAAAGTGTTGGTTCAGTGACACAACTTAACCAACAAATTGGCCAAGTCAATAATGCAGCTACCCTTGATCTTAAGAAGGCAACTAATTTAATACAGACTCCACAAATAAGGTTGAATACTAAAGACCTAAAGCAACAGCATCCTCTTGTACTTAAGGTGCATGAGTCCAAGGTCCAGGAACAGCATGATCAAATAATTAATGCTCCATCTCAGATTCAAATTCCAAATAATGCTTTAGGGCATGGCCATCAGGCATCTCTTCCTAATACACAGGTCCTTCTAGATTCTGCCTGTGATTTACAAATTCTTCAGCAGTCAATACTGCAGGCAGGTTTAGGTCAAGTAAAGGCATCATTACAAGCACAGCGTGTTCAAAGCCCTCAACAAATAGTACATCCTTTCCTTCAGATGGAAGGTCATGTTATTCAAAGTAATGGCGATCATTCTCAGCATCAACTCCATCCTCAAAATTCTGAAGTTATGAAAATGGACCTCTCTGAGTCTTCAAAACCATTACAACAACATCTAACAACAAAGGGCCATTTTAGTGAAACAAGTCAACATGATTCAAAGAATCAGTTTGTTTCTCTTGGATCAATGTGTTTTCCAGAGGCAATGCTTCTCAGTGATGAAAGAAATATTTTATCAAATGTAGATGATATCTTAGCAGCTACAGCAGCAGCTTGTGGGGTTACACCTTCTGATTTTTCCAAGTCAACTTCAAATGAAACCATGCAGGCTGTTGAAGATGGTGATTCTAAATCTCATTTTCAGCAGTCATTAGATGTCAGGCATGTGACTTCAGATTTTAACTCCATGACAGCCACAGTAGGAAAGTCACAGAATATAAATGATATTTCCTTAAATGGAAATCAGGTTACTGTGAACCTTTCACCAGTACCTGCCCTTCAGTCAAAAATGACTCTTGATCAACAGCACATTGAAACATCTGGTCAAAATATACCAACTAAAGTAACTTCAGCAGTGGTTGGACCAAGTCATGAAGTCCAGGAGCAAAGTTCTGGCCCATTCAAGAAACAGTCTGCTACCAATCATGAATCTGAAGAAGACAGCGAAGTTCCTGTTGATAGTACATTAAATAATAACAGAAACCAAGAGTTTGTTTCTAGCAGTAGAAGTATAAGTGGAGAGAGTGCGACATCAGAGAGTGAATTTACTTTAGGGGGTGACGACAGTGGTGTGTCAGTGAAGCCAGCTAGGAGTGCACTTGCACTGTTGGCCATGGCCCAATCTGGGGATGCAATCAGTGTCAAGATTGAAGAAGAAAACCAAGATTTAATGCATTTTAACCTTCAAAAGAAAAGAGCTAAAGGAAAAGGGCAAGCTAAAGAGGAAGACAACAGTAATCAGAAACAGCTGAAAAGACCTGCCCAAGGCAAACGCCAGAATCCAAGGGGAACAGATATATATTTACCATACACTCCTCCTTCCTCAGAAAGCTGCCACGATGGTTATCAGCATCAAGAAAAAATGAGACAGAAGATCAAAGAGGTGGAGGAAAAACAACCAGAAGTCAAAACAGGATTTATTGCTTCTTTCTTAGATTTTCTGAAATCTGGGCCCAAGCAGCAGTTTTCCACTCTTGCTGTACGAATGCCTAACAGGACTAGACGACCAGGGACCCAGATGGTTCGTACATTTTGTCCCCCACCACTTCCAAAGCCTTCATCTACAACACCCACACCTTTAATGTCTGAAACTGGCAGTAACAGTCCATCAGATAAAGTTGATAATGAACTTAAAAACTTGGAACATTTATCTTCATTTTCTTCTGATGAAGATGATCCTGGATGTAGTCAAGATGCTTATAAAAGCATCTCTACTCCCCTAACTACTTTGGATACTACTTCTGATAAAAAGAAGAAAACAGGTAAAGTTTTAAAATTTAGATTCATGGTTATTACTTCTATTCTTATTCCAGCCATAGCCTATATTTTAAACTTTTTTTCACTTAAAGCAGGTCTCCAAGTACATTTTCAGGACAAAATGTATAGGGACTTATTTTTTAAATTTTTCTTGCCTATAGGAAATATCTGGGTTTTAGGATAAGTAGTTCCGGGTTTTCTTGGCTTTTTGCCAAAGGCAGCATAATCTGTACAGTATGCCATCCAGACTTCTCTAATCTGAAACATCTTGAGGTAATTGAGGCACTATATTATGGGCATTGCTGTAGTATAGACCTGGTACATTTTCTCAGTTTGCCAATTTTATTTGAAAATTAACATTTTAGTATTAAATATGGTTATGTGCAGCATGCACATTAATAAAGATAAAATTTAAAACTTTTGTGCTGGCTCCAGATTATATACCCAAATCTTTGCGTATTGTTTCACTTTACTCTGTGGCTAAGGGAGCTTAAAGGAAATATTCTAAGGTGCACTGATATATAAACAATTGATAGTAAGTATGGAATTTTCTATTTTAAGAAACATGCCCAGGAAAAATGTATTTGTGATAACTACCACGTCTGTGCTAGGAACTAGTAGCACTGTTGTGAGATACACGTTTTCTCCAACATACAGATGATAACTTAGAATAAATAAATAATGTGGGTCCATAGAGTTAGTAAGTGACAGAGCTGGAATCTGAACCCAGGTTTGTCTGGTTCTAGAGCCTACATTCTTTCTGAGCTCTTTAGGATAAATAGGATGGTACTTTAAGACTTAAACCTTGTTTTGTAACATACTTCCCTGCTTCTCTCTGGACTCAACTACCTTTAAGTACTAAAGTGTTATGTAAAAACTGGTATCCAGATAATCTGTTAGCATAAATATCTGATAATACATTTCTAAAGAACTCTCATTTCATTACATAGGGAAATTAACATGATGGAAAGTCAGTCAGATTCCAAGACATTAATACTATGGACGTGTCTAATCCTAGTACAGTTTTATACCATCTCCTGCAAGTCAGAGTGCTTTGCAATCACTATTATATTCCCTCTTACACTCCCAGAATAAACCTTTTGTAATCTCTGTTATAAAATATGAGCCTAAAACTAGTTTCTTCCAGACATCTGTTATCTCATTTTTAGTTAAAATCATCACCTTCAACTCAATCCTTACTTGTAGGTCTTTGAGGTCCTCTTATCACCATCCCTGTTGCCCTGTTGCTTCATCTGAAAAAAACTATCATTTGTCACTTGGACTATTGCAACTGACAACTCATTACAATCTTTTTTTTTTTTCTTCTTTTTTAAAAGACAGAGTTTTGCTCTGTCACCCAGGTTGGAATATAGTGGTATGATCTTGGCTCACTGAAGCCTCAAACTCCTGGGCCCAAGTAATCTTCCTTCCTCAGCCTCCTGCGCAACTAGGACTACAGGCACATGCCACCATGTCTGGCTAATTTTTAAAAATTCTTTGTAGAGATGGGATCTTGCTGTGTTGCCCAGGCTTGTCTAGAACTCCTGGCCTCAAGCATTCCTCCTGCCTTGGCCTCTCAAAGTGCTGGGAATATAGGCATGAGCCACTGCGCCTGGCCTGGAATTTTTTCTCACCAGTCTCTACTCCAGTCTATCCTCCACGTCATCAACAGATTCATCTTTATAAAAAAGGAAGGCCGATTGTTACTTCTATTTCAGAACACCTTTGTGCTTCATGGGAAAAATAAAGATTATATGTAAAAATTCCTTTTTCTGTGTTTTACTCTCTTTCCACCATCCCTCTTCTGTGACAGTTGAATTTTTCATTGTTTCTTGGATGTCTGTTCCGCTTCCACAATTGTGAACCTTTGAACACATTTTTCTCTGTGTAGTTTTCTTTGCCAGTTTTTAGTCTAGAAGATATTTATTGATCTTTAAAAACTATTTTCAAAGTCATGTTGTAGACATTTTTGCAGACAGAATGAGTGCTCCTGTCCTTTGAATTCTCACAGCCCTTAAATGTCAAAGCATTTACTTTTGTGTTCATTTGCATTTGTATATTTCAATAGAAAGTGAGTTCCTTCAAGCTAGTGAAGGTTTATGGTTGAGAATTTAGGTTTTAGAGTTAAATTGCCTTGGGTTCAAATTGTATAATCATAGTTCAGTGACTTTAGGGCATGTTCCTCATCTGTAAAATGGGACAGTGATACAGTCAGTATATAGTAACCTCTAGGGTTTTTTTTAGAGGACTCAGGGACATAAATAATGTAATGTACCACTTGAGTAATTAATTTTAGTTGTTATACTGCATTCATCTTGGTATTTGCAAGACCATTGAGTACCTGAAACATAGCAGGTACTCAAATGATCCTTGACTGAGTGAAGATATGTAAAAGAAAGTAGGGGTGGGGTGCAGTGGCTCACGCCTATAATCCCAGCACTTTGGGATGCTGAGGTGGGTGAATCATGAGGTCAAGATATCAAGACCATCCTGGCTAACATGATGAAACCCTGTCTCTACTAAAAATAC
>NW_016107836.1:893612-895174 GCF_001604975.1 Cebus imitator
CCAAGTGTGTGTGGCTCGCGTGCTTGTGCATGCCGGATGTGGTGGGAGGCTGAGGAAGGAGAATCCTTCAAACCAGGAGGCAGAGGTTGCAGTGAACCGAGATTGCATCACTGCACTCCAGCCTGGGCAACAGAGCGAGACTCCATCTCAAAAAAAAAAAAATGTAGAAGATTGAGGTGACTGTGAGTTAAAATTAAGTAGCCTAGCCAGGTTTTGCTTTTAATTTTGTGAGTAGAATTCTGAGTTTTGCACATACATTGCATAGTGCCAGACAGTTTAAATGAAGTCACAAAGATATGGGCCTGTGGTACTCCAGATTTCACAGTTCCATGGCAAATAACTTAAAAGTGAGTATATCTTCCATTGATGCCAGTTTCCAAATACATGTAATATTTTCCGGAACATAGACTTGCTGTTAGTTTTTGTGGACTGCTGTAGCCATTCTGAGCATTTGAAGATGTCTTTAGTTACAGATGTTTCCTCCTGTTTTTTCACTTTAAATTATTCAGATGCCTAAAGGGCATATTCCTTGTTCTAAAATAATAAAGTTTTCTAGTAAAGTTTGTGATGAAATATCTATAAAGAATTATTTACATATTTATTTCCATTTTAAGAGTCGGATTAAGAAAAAAAGAAAAAAAACAATGGAACTGTATCTGGTATCAACATAAACTAAGTCCTGGGCCCTTTAGGCAAGATGGTGCACAATTGTCTAACACTCTCAATTCTATATTTGCATTAAAAAGACCAATGGAATATAAACACTCATTCCTAGTTTTGAATCCTGAAACTAGGGATGGGTACTGTTTTCACCATTCCTTACTCCTTTCAGATTGAATTAAAGTGCAGTATAAAACTAGTTTTTGCATTACTGAAATGTTTCTGAATCTATATCAAGTAACTTACTATTATTAAGTCAGTGGAAGCAGAATGTTAAAGTTATACAGTCTAGTTACACTTTGATTTCATTCAAAGTGAGTGATACATTTTTTCAACATGAAGGCAAGCTAACAAACAACACTCAGCCATTACTTCTTAGAGAGCCATAGCTATGCAGAGCAAACTATTAAGGACACAAATGACAGGCACCCAGATCTCAAGAATGTAATGAAACCAAAATTGGTGTTTCCCTTCAGTTTTGTTTCATCTCTCTGGATAAAATGGACTTGGCTGAAATGTGTTGAAAGCTTAAAAAAAAAAAACATGTAACACCCCCGCCTGTTATCTGGACTTCTTGAAGATCTTTTAAAACTTAAAGCTTGGTTTTAGTTTTGTTTTAAGGCTTCTTTTAGTTATTTGTCTCTGAAATTCATTTGGCATTATGGGATGTTCTGTGTCTTTGTGTAGTGAGTAATTTTGGATTGTATCTTGGACATTTTGAGTACTATATTGTAAAACTCTAGGTTCTATTAACATTCTCTGGAAAAATTGATTTGTTTTGTTCTGTTTTACTTTCTGTGAATGGTGTTTCCTGTGTCAGTTCTGTTTTCAGGTTTTTTGCTTTGCTGCTGTAATCTGTTTTAGCAATTAGCCTGGAACTTGTAGATTGTGTGGTAGCTCAG
>NW_016107836.1:895184-905669 GCF_001604975.1 Cebus imitator
TTTTTGTGGGAGTTTAAGCTTTATGTATCTGTGTGCTCCTGTATTGGGTGGATATGTATTTAGAATAGTTAGCTTTTCTTGTTGCATTGATCCCTTTACTATTATGAAATGCCCTTTTTGTCTCCTTTGATCTTTGTTGGTTTAAAGTCTGTTTTATCAGAGACTAGGATTTTTTTTTTTTTTTTTTTTTTTTTTTGCTTGGTAAATCTTCCTCCATTCCTTTATTTTGAGCCTATGTGTGTCTTTTTTGAGATTTATCTGCCCATGCTTTAACACAATTCTCTGCAGCTGGGACTGGACTGCCTTTGGGGCAATGCAGTGAGAGAAAAGAAGGAACAGGAATTAATTCTCCCCATGCTCTTAATGCCTTAGGGGCCTTGTTTCTAGGTTCCTTTCGCCAAAAAGACAAGTGTTCTGCTAGGGTTTTAGATTTCTGATTCATTATCACTGCATTTCAGCTCTGTGACTTGGGCTCCTCTCTGGACAGAGCTGGGAGCGAAAAAGAGAAAAAAGAAACAGATTTTCCCTTTTACACTTAGCCTTGCACAAGGCTTCTTTACCCATTTCTCTGGCCAGAAAGATATGGTTTTTCTTGAAGTTTTGTTGCTGTAGTTCTGCTTAGGGACTATCATCATCCCTGCTTGGTCGTGACAAATTATTTTAATCTGCTGGAAGATTTAACTTCCTAGTATTTTATTTGAGATTTTTACACTTAGATTCATAAGTGAGATTAGCTTATAGTATTTTTTTGTCTTAATCTGACTCACTTTTGTATTCAGGATTATGTTGGTGTTACAAATTAAACTGGAAAAATTTTTATGTTCGTCTAAGCTTTGAAACTTTATCTTACAAATAGGGATTTGATAAAACTTTCCAAGAATAGATCTAACTAACCATCTTTCCAGTTTTTCCTGCGGTCGCTTGGTCTGTCTAGTTCAATTTAAGAAAGTTACATTTTCTAGGAAAATCATTCATTTAGATTTTAAAATTTGTTTTATAAAGTTGTTCATAGTATTCCCTAAGTTTTAGTCTCTTCTGCCTCTGTAGTTATACTCTCTTTATTCCTCTAAATAATTATTTGTGTTATTCCTTGTCAGTCTGTGAAAGGTTTTGCCTACTAAATGGTTCTTTTCAAAGAACAAACTACTTTTATTTTTTTGCTCCTGTTATTTTTTTACTCTTTTTCTTTATGTCTGTTTTTATCTTAATTCTTTTGCCCTGTATTCCTGGGGTATAATTTGATAATTTCTTCCTGGCTTCTTGAGTTTAATAGTTTATTTTTGTATTTTCTGTCTAATGAATGGCATTTAAGCTGTAAGTTTTCTTCTTGGCACCATACTTTGACGATATCTCATAGGTTTCAGTTTATAATGCTCTCACTTTGTTTCCTAACTGGTTTATTATTTCAGTTTTGATTTTCTTTTTACCCCAGGAGTTATGAAGAATGGTTAGGTGTTCCTTGTCTGTTTCCTAGTAGTTTTTGTTTTAATTATTAATTTGACTCCTTTATGTTCAGAGAATATGTCCACATTTTGAAATTTATGGAAATTTTGTTAGTAGCTTGGTAAATGGTCCATTTTTATAAATATTCCAATTTTTATAAATATTAAGTGCTAACAGATTTTATTTTTTATAAATACTAAGTGCCAATAGATTTTATTAATAGTGTTCAAATCCTTTACATTTTTTAAATTTAATACATGACAGTGGGTTATTTAAGAAAATGTTTACATATACGTATATATTAAAGGTAAATGACATGTAAGGAATTTGGCTTAAAATATCCCAACAAATATAAAAGGGAGTGATGGATGGATTAAACAGATAAACCAAAATGTTTATGCTTCTTACAGCTGGGTTATAGTAGGGTTTGTATTCTCTACTTTTGTATAGTCTAAAATTTTATAATAAGTTTTTAAAACTCCTCTCTATCCTTATTTGTTTTTAGATTGCTTGATCTGTTGATTCCTGAGAAAGGTGTGTTAAAGCTTCCCATTATATTATTTTTCTAACGTTATTTACTTGATATTTTGAACCCATGTAATTCAGTGCAAAAATTTTACTACAGTTAAATTTCCTTTTACCATAATAAAATCTCTCTTTTTCCCCACTTAATGATTTCTGTTTTTAATATTCTCATACTAATTTTGCTGTTGTTAGCATTTTTTAGTATAGTTTCCATATCTGTTTGTTTTTTCACAAGAAAAAACATTTTTTCTTGTGAAATATGACCCACATATAAAAATTAAATATGCATAAAGAAAAATACAAAATAAAACTTCCACAAATTTGAAAATGCAGACATTATACAAAGCCATATTCCCTGGGTACAGTGCAGCCATTTCAAGAAAGAAGAAAGGAACAAAGAAAAACTCAACCTTCTAAATAACTCTTCTCTTAAAAAGGAAACCAAACAGAAACGACAAACTAATTGGAATGGACAGTGGAGCATTATGTACTCAAACTAATAGGATGTGGCAAGAGTGCGGTACAAAGAAGCAAATTGATAGTGTTAAATGTTATTCACTGGAAAGCAAGAAAGTATCAAAATTAATTGAGTATTAAATCAAACCCACTCATAACCAACCTCTAGAGCAAATCACTGACTTGGATGGTAATCACTTCCTTACTTTTCTTGATATAATTTTACCATCTATGTATGCATCTCTAAAGACTATAGTTTTTAGCTGGGGAAACATAGTGATATCCTATGTCTACAAAACAAAACAACAACAACAACAAAAACAGCTGGGCATGGTGGCATGTGCCTGTCAGCCTAGCTAATGGGGAGCCTGAGGCAGGAGTATTGCATGAGCCCAGGAGTTTGAGGCTGCAGTGAGCTATAATCACACCATGCACTCCAGCCTGGGTGTCAGAGCTAGACGCTATCACTTAAAAAAAAAAAAAAAAAAAAAGACTATACTTTGGTTTGTTTTAAAACTTCCTATAAAGGGCATATAAATATTGATGAACTTTCTCTCTACTAATTTGGAAGTTATACATTATTTTTTTAATTGCTTTTTTAATGGAAATTTTGTAACATATACAAAAGTACAAAGATTGGCGTAATGAAACCCAATTCAGGGGCATCATCTATTTCAATAATCATTACATGATCAATCTTGCTTTATTCATACCTTTATCTTGCTGCACATCCCCTGATTATTTTGGTGAAATAGTTCTGTTCTTTTCTTGGTTACAATAGTAATTACAACATGCACTTACAGCTTCTCCAAATCTGTCAATATGTTACTCTTTCTGGATAATACAAAGTTTTGAACACTGGAGCTCAACTTAACCCCCTCCTGACATAAATGTTATTGTTACTATCTATTTAATTCTATCATCATTAATAGTATTTTAAACAGTCATTTGTTTACATTTACTTATATATTTCCCAGTACCCTTCATTCATTCTTGTACTTCATAGCTTCTCCTTGGGATTATTTTGCATCTGACTAAAGCATGTCCTTTAGTATTTCCTTTTTTCAGAGTCTGCTGCAGCATCTCTGTTTTTGTTCACAGATAGCTATGTGATTTGTTTTGCCATATAACTTATAAAGTATTTGCAGAAGTCAATGACATTGCTATAACAAAGTCACTTTTATTCCTTAATTTAGCCATTATTTATATGAACATGGTTTCTCAGTTCTTACATCAATAAAAGCGAAGGACAAATAAAATTGGTTGTAAAATCTATCTCAATATCTATGGATCCATGAATGAGTAATTTTAAAGTGTCATATGCAACAGAAGCATGATTTTTACATTTAATACTTGTCAAAATGTGAAAAGATTAATTTGGATCAACTGTTCAATTATATAATGTTAGAAATGTTTAATATTTTGAGCCTTCAGTTACAAATCAGTTTCCAGTTACATACATATTTTTGTGACAGAAAAGTATAATAGTGTAACTATAGCATTATAGAAATATACTACATTAGGATAAAATAATATAGTATGGGCTCCTACCATGATTAGAATATTCATCTGTATTTCCTCAACAGGCCTTTTCCCTTGATTAGGAAGTGTATAAATGTATAAGGATAGCTTTAACTTGGTACAAGAACAGGTAGGCTGGCTGGTAGCAATGCAGAGGTCTTTACTCTAGCTGTCAAGCACTTTAGTTCATGAATGTCCCCTGCCAGTCTGCATTTCCACTTATGTGTTAGAGGTCTGGATTTGCCTCAGGTTCTGCTTTGGTTTTCTCTTAGCTCCACCACTCTAGGCAAGTAGAATTCATTTTCTTCAGAATACAGCTTTTGCATTTTAGCCTATGGCCAAACACCCCTTCTGCCTACATCTTAGTACAAGTAAGGGGATCACTGACCTTCCCCCCACCTCCTTTTTTTTTTTTTTTTTTTTTTTTTTTTTTTTTTTTTTTTTTTTTTTTTTTTTTTTTTTTTTTTTTTTTTTTTTTTTTTTTTTTTTTTTTTTTTTTTTTTTTTTTTTTTTTTTTGAGAAGGAGTCTTGCTCTGTTGCCCAGGCTGGAGTGCAGTGGCTCAATCTTGACTCACTACCACCTCCGCCTCCCAGGTTCAAGTGATTCTCCTGCCTCAGCCTCCCAAGTAGCTGAGATAACTGTTGCCTGCCACCATGCCTGGGTAATTTTTGTATTTTAGTAGACAAGGGATTTTACCATGTTGGCCAGCCTGGTTTCGAACTTCTGACCTCAAGTTATCTGCCTGCCTCGGCCTACCAAAGTGCTGGGATTACAGGCATGAGCCATTGCGCCTGGCCTGGCCTTCCCGTTTTTATTTACTTGTTGTTGTATATGTGATTATCTTAGTTCATCGGTATTATTCAGACTTACCACTGGAATGTTACATGTTCTTTATATTTGTTACTCAACCCAGAGTCCCTCTATCAGCTCTGGTGTTCAAAATATTTTTAATAGTTTTATTGAATTATAATTCATATACCATAAGATCTACCCATTTAAAGTGTACAATTCAATGGTTCATAGACTTGTGCAGCATTTCCATCATTCAAAAACAAATCCTGTATCCATTAAGGAGTTAATTCCCATACCCATGCCCAGCTACAGGCAACCACAAATCTTTCTTTGGATTTGACTATTTAGGATGTTTCATTGACTATGTGGGATGTTTCATCCTATAATATGTGACCTTCTGTAACTGGCTTCTTTCATTTAGCATAATGTTTTCAGGGTTTATCCATGTTGTAGCATGTATCAGTATCTAATTCCTTTTTATTCCCTAATAATATGGATATACCACATTTTGTATATTCAGTTATCCATTTGCAGAATTTTTGGCTATTATGAATAAATCTGTAAACATCTGTGTACAAATTTTTGTGTGGATGTTTATTATCTCTAGAGTATACATCCAGAAGTGGAATTCCTCAATCATATATCTGTATGCTTAATAGAGGAATGGCCAAACTATTTTCTAATGTGGCTGTACCATTTTACATTTTCATCAGTGATATATAAGGATTCCATTCATTCCACATTTTTGCTAACATTTGTTATTGTCTGTATTTTTAACTATTCTTTCTCTATTGAATGGTTCTGGCACCTTTTTTGAAAATCATTTGCTTATAAGTATAGGTGTTTATTTCTGAACTTACATTCTATTTCATTGATCTCTATCTATGTATGTCCATGTCAGTATCAGTCTGTAATTCTATAGCTTTACAGTAAGTTTTGAAATTGAGAAATGCCAGTTTTCCAACTTTGTTCTTTTTTCAAGATTGTTTTGACTATTCTGGGTCTCTTTCATTTCCATATGAATTTTAGGAACAGTTTGTCAATTTTTGTAAAAAATGAAGCTCGGATTTTTATAGGAATTGGGTTGATTCGATAGATCAGTTTGGGGAACATCGCCATGTTAACAGTGTTGCCCTCTTCTCATCCATGAACATAGGATGTTTTTCCAGTTACATTCATCTATTATTTCTTTGTAGTGTTTTTATTTATTTATTTATTTGAGACGGAGTTTCACTCTTGTTACCCAGGCTGGAATGCAATGGCACAATCTCAGCTCACTGCAACCTCCACCTCCTGGGTTCAGGCAATTCTCCTGCCTCAGCCTCCTGAGTAGCTGGGATTACAGGCATGCACCACCATGCCCAGCTAATTTTTTGTATTTTTAGTAGAGATGGGGTTTCACCATGTTGACCAGGATCGTCTCGATCTCTTGACCTCGTGATCCACCCGCCTCGGCCTCCCAAAGTGAAGTGTTTTTATAGTTTTTACAGTGTAAGTTTTTCAGTTCTTTTGTTAAATTTATTCCTAAATATTACTTTTGATGCTATTGTAAATGGCATTGTGTTCTCACTCTGTCACCCAGGCTGGAGTGCAGTGGCTTGATCTCCGCTCACTGCAACCTTTGCCTCCTGGGTTCAAGTGATTTTTCTGCCTCAGCCTCCCAAGTAGCTGGGACTACAGGTGTGCACCACCACGCCAGGCTAATTTTTGTATTTTTAGTAGAGACGGGGTTCCACCATATTGGCCAGGCTGGTCTGAAACTCTTGACCTTGTGATCTGCCTGCCTCAGCCATCCAGAGTGCTGGGATTACAGGCATGAGCCACTGCGCCCAGCCTGGAATTGTGTTCTTAATTTTATTTTTGGGTTGTTTACTGCAAGTGTATAGAAATACATTTGATTTTTATATATTGATCTTGTACCCTACAATATTGCTGAACTCATTTATTAGTTCTAATAGTTTTTCAATATATTCTTTGGGATTTCTTTTTCTTTCTTTTTTTTTTTTTTTGAGACGGAGTGTTGCTCTGCCACCCAGGCTGCAGTGTAGTAGGGTGATCTCGGCTCACTGCAACCTCTGCCTCCTGGGTTTAAGTGATTCTCCCTCCTCAGCCTCCCAAGTAGCTGGGATTACAAGTGCATGTCACCACGCCCACTAATTTTTGTATTTTTAGTAAAGATGTGGTTTCACTGTGTTAGCCAGGATGGTCTCTGTCTCCTGATCTCATGACCACCTGCCTCGGCCTCCCAAAGTGCTGGGATTACAGGCTTGAGCCATGGCCCCCGGCCTTTTGTTGTTATTATTTTTGAGACAAAGTTTTTGCTTTTCTTGCTGCCCAGGCTGGAGTGTAGTGGTGCGATCTTGGCTCACTGCAACTTCTGCCTCCCTGGTTCAAGCGATTCTCCTGCCTCAGCCTCCCAAGTAGCTGAGATTACAGGCATGTGCCACCAACCCTGGCTAATTTTTTTTGTATTTTTCGTAGAGATGGGGTTTCACCATGTTGGGCAGACTGGTCTCAAACTCCTGACCTCAGGTGATCTACCACCTTGGCCTCCCAAAGTACTGGGATTACAGGCGTGAGCCACCACACCCAGCCCTTGGGATTTTTGATATATAAGATCATGTCATCTGCAAATATAGCTTTGCTTCTTAAGACATCCTTCTTAGGGGGAAAGCATACAGTTTTCACTACTAAGTATAATGTTAGTTACTGATTTTTTCTAAATGTGCTCTATAAAGTTGAGGAAGTTCCAGGATGTTGAATGTTTTTATCATGAAAGGATGTTACATTGTGTCAGATGCTTTTTCTGCACCTGTTGAGATGATCCTGTGCCCTTACGCGGTTTTATATTAACATAACATGTTACATTGATTTTCAGGTGTTAAACTAACTTTGCATTCCTAAGATAAAACCCACGTGGTCATACTGTATGATTCTTTTTGTATGTTGGATTTGCCAGTATTTCATTATGCGTTTTTGCATTTATATACTAAGAGATATTGGTCTATAGTTTTCTCATGCTGTTTTTGTCTGGTTTTGGTATTGGAATAATACTGGCTTCACTGAATGAGTTGGGAAGTGTTTCGTCCTATCATTTGGAGTGCATAAAAGATTGACATTCTCCTTTAGTTGTTGATAGAATTCTCCAGTGAAGCAATATGGGCCTGTGCTTTCCTTTGTGGGATGTTTTAAAATTACTTTTATTCTCTTTAGTTCGCATTGGGGTAATCAAATTTTCTATTTTTTCCAGAGTCTTTTTTAGTACTTTGTGTCTTTCTAGGAATTTGTCCATTTCATCTATGTTATTTAATTTGTTGGCATACAGTTTTTCATAGCATTACTTTATAATTTTAGTTTTGATAGCTTCTAGTGCTATTTCAGAATGTTTTGGGGGTGGTTTTGTTTTCCCACATGTAATTGGTTTTTCATCTTCTGTGAAGAGTCACAGTTTTGGTTGGCTGACCCTTCCTTATCATCTACTTATTTTTTTAGGTTGGATCTTGCTTTGTCACCCAGGCTGGAGTGCAGTGACACCATCACAGCTCACTGTAACCCTTGAACTCTTGGCCTCAAGCAATTTTTGTGTCTCATCCTCCTGGTTATGCTCAGCTAATTTTTTTTTTTTAATAAGGCTGGGACTACAGGCATAAGCCACTGCACCCAGCCCCTTATTGTAAAAATAGTTTTGCTCTACTTATATGGAATTGGCGGCAGGAGGGTAGGAGATAGTTGCAGGTTTGTACTCTACTTGTCATCAGACTCAATTCTCACATCTTTGATTCTTGGAAATTAACATCTCTTGTCTAATTTCTTCCTGTGGTTTTGTTTCAACCAATTTGGTTACAAAATAATCATGTCTTTATTTTTAAGCTGTTTGAATTTTACACAAAACAAGTAAGTGTTTAAATATTTGTAATACTGATTTGCATTTGTTTGGTTTCATTTCAGAAGCCCTACAGGTGGCAACTACTAGCCCAACTGCCAATACTACTGGTACTGCTACTACTTCCTCGACCACTGTGGGTGCAGTAAAGCAAGAAACTCTCCACTCTACTTCATATGCAGTAAATATTCTGGAAAATATAAGCTCTTTAGAATCCTCAAAGCCCACTGAACTTGATGGTCTTCCTTCAGACCAGTTTGCAAAAGGACAGGACACTGTCGCCATAGAAGGTTTTACAGATGAGGAGAACGAAGAAAGTGGAGGAGAAGGCCAATACAGAGAGCGTGATGAATTTGTGGTAAAGATAGAAGACATAGAGACTTTTAAGGTGATGTCAATGTTCACCAGTGTAAAGGTCATAGTTTAGTTGGTGTGCCTGTGATAGCCTTCATTATGACTTCAATAGCATGCATCTACTTTGAATTATAGATAGTTTTATCCTGTTATAAGTGTTTGATAAAATCAAACTATTAAGAGAGTAGATCTGAGATATTTTTTAAAAGGAAATCATTGGAGATATGTATTTCTGTACAAATGTAGTCAGTTGCATTTCAGTACTAGTCATTATAGTAGTTTTAAAATGTTGATTTTTTTTAAAGGTTCCCAATTCATTATTAGTATTTTGGAGAAAAACATTATTTATATAATTTAAAGGTTTAAACAAAAATAACAGAGGACTATCACATAAAAGTAGAATTTGATTTAATTTAATAATTTCAAGTAATAGAAGAACCATGAATAGAATGTAATAATTTTGTTTAAGAAAGTTTTAGCTGTGTTTAAAATAACATATTTTGGGGTTTCTGTTTGCTTGTTTTGCATTTGCCTTTTTATGTATTTTTAAAAATAGAGATGGGGTCTTTCTGTATTGTCCAGGCTGGTCTCTACTCTTGGCCTCAAGCAATTCTCCCATCTTTGCCTCCCAAAATGCTGGGATTATAGGGATGAGCCACTGCATCCAGCCCTTTTGCCTTTTTAAAAAACATTGGAATGGCATTAAAAAGTGCAGTGAAGAATATAACATTCAAGTATCTGTATTCCTGCCATTCACAATTCAACTACTTTTAATATTTTAATGTTTGTTTATGGTCTTTTAAAAAATATATATATATGGTTATAAAATTGCATACATAACATAGGACAGTGTCATTAGCAGAAAACTTTCCAATAGTTTTAGCTGTATGAATGAGTAATAGGTTACTTTGTGTGTTGGTGAACTCCCTATTTCTGAAATAATTTAAGCAGACACTGAATAACCTAACCAGCTTATAAGAATTATTGCAGAATACAGGAGGCTGGGGCAGGAGAATTGCCTGAACCCGGGAGGCAGAGGTTGCAGTGAGCCGAGATCGCGCCATTGCACTCCAGCCTGGGTAACAGGAGCAAAACTCCGTCTCAAAAAAAAAAAAAGAATTATTGCAGAATAGCAGGTACAGATTAGACAAAAGGTTGAGCTAGGGTAGGTCTTTCAGATTCCTTTTATCTCTAAAATTCTAAGATCTAAACTATGTCACTGTGTTTTATAAATATCATTAATTCTGGTTAATACAGGAGGCTTTAAAAACAGGAAAAGAACCTCCAGCTATTTGGAAAGTACAAAAAGCTTTATTACAGAAATTTGTTCCTGAAATTCGCGATGGTCAAAGAGAATTTGCTGCTACAAATAGTGTAAGTACAATGCATGTTTACATTAGCCTTATTTTGACAGTAGTCCTGGAAAAAACAGAATGATTTAAATTTAGAAGTATTTCAGGCCGGGCGCGGTGGCTCAAGCCTGTAATCCCAGCACTTTGGGAGGCCGAGG
>NW_016107836.1:905900-922683 GCF_001604975.1 Cebus imitator
AAAAAAAAGAAGTATTTTATATTCACTATTTTTTATATAAAATAGCATATAAAAAAGAAAAATAGCATACAATTTGAACTGGCATATTGATGCTCTTTGATAGTCTAATATAAAAATAAAGTCATTTGTTAAATATCAGCTATTTAAAATTAAATGACCTTGTACCGTTGATTAACTTTTTTTTTTTAATAAAGGAAAGCAGTTAATATTAGTCTATGAAGGGTTCAGACAGACTCAGAGACTCCCTTATATTGATTATTCTACTAGTCAAATATCCTGATTTACCAGAAGGCTGATGGAAGTTACTCTGTCATGCTTATGTAGCTGGAAGTAAGAATCTGCCAAATGAGATTGCTTGTACATATGGGCCTGTGCATATGAAATGAATGAGCCTGGGATCAGTTTTTTAGAGGGTGAAATTAGCCTGGCCAGAGCTGCATTTTGGAAAACTTGAAGGTTGGCTATGCAATAGTCAATCAAACCAACAAAGTAGCATTTATATGTAGATTGTACAATCATGTAACTCAAAGTATTTCTCTCCTCAGTATCTTGGATATTTTGGAGATGCAAAGAGTAAATACAAAAGAATATATGTGAAGTTCATCGAAAATGCAAACAAGAAGGAATATGTCAGAGTGTGTTCTAAAAAGCCAAGAAACAAACCTTCACAAGCTATCAGGTATTTGTTTTCTTAGGTGATACCTTTGCGCATATATGTTGGTATATTCTTGATGATACCGATGTATAAAGGAGTATATCGATTAAAGAGATTTCTTTTTTATTATACACAAGTCAAAAAATTCAGTGTCTGATGAAATAAGTGATTCTTTTGAAAGTGTGAGATGGGCACTGTAAGCTCATGGTTACACCTGTGGAATAACCATGAGTTTTCTTTTCCTTGAGTCCTTTTGGTGTCACCCTAATATAGTGAAAAAAAATTGTAGAGGCAAAAAGTTTGAGCCCAGTTTTTTGTGACCTAGAGAAGACAACATTCCTGAAGCCCCCTTTTTCATCTATAAAATTAAAATAATAATGAAGTGAATTAAATTTAAAATAATTTTTGAGAAAAAAATACTATGAGAACTCTACATTACTGGACAAGTGTACACAGTAGAATTATTATTGTATGTTAAAATGTGACTCTGGGTTGTCTGGAGCATGAATCTGGAAGGTAACAGACTTAACCCTGTGGTCCATATGAGAAAGCAGGTGTGATCCTAGATATTCTTAATCTAGTGCCAAGCAGGTACAGCTCCATTAACATTCCCACCTACTGGAAGCAGCTCTCCTTATTTTTATGATGGAATTTTATCCACTCAAATCTTCAGACCTGGCAGAGAGCAAATCTTTTTTATTTGAGACAGGGTCTCGCTCTGTCACTAAGGCTGCAGTATAGTGGTATGATCACAGCACTGTAGCCTCGACCTCCCAGGCTCAGGTGATCCTCCTGCCTCCACCTCCCAGGTAGCTGGGACTACAGGTGTGCACCACTGTGCCCAGCTAATTTTTATAGGGATGGGATTTTACCATGTTGCCCAGGCTGGTCTTGAACTCTTGGGCTCAAGTGATTTGCCCACCTCGGCCTCCCAAAGTGCTGGAATTACAGGCTTGAGCCACCATACTCAGCTGGCATAGAGCAAATCCTGAGGGCCTGCCTCTAGGACAGATGCATTTGGGATTTTTTTTTTTTTTTTTTTTTTTTTTTTTTTTTTTTTTTTTTTTTTTTTTTTTTTTTTTTGAGAAAGCTTCACTCTGTTGCCCAGGCTGGAGTGCAGTAGCATGCTGTAGCTTCCACCTCCCAGATTCAAGCAATTCTCCTGCCTTAGTCTCCTGAGTAGCTGGGACTATAGGCGCATGCCACCACGCTTGGCTAATTTTTGTATTTTTAGTAGAGGTGGGGTTTCACTATGTTGGCCGGGCTGGTCTCAAACTTCTGAGCCACTGATCCTCCCGCCTTGGCCTCCAAAGTGCTAGGATTACAGGCTTGAACCACTGCGCCTGGCCACATTTGGGTTTCTACATCAAAACCTGACACCACCAGAGCCTGTGAAGTTTCTTAGGGTCAGAGCTAGATGTGGTAGTTATGGGATATCATTCATTACCTTCCTAAGCCCATTGGTCATCTGTTGTACAGCCTCATAGTCTCTGGGAAATAAATCCTTAAATCAAGGAGGGGAATGGAGAAGTAGAAATAAGGAGCCTTAATAACTGAATATTGAATGCTATTGACAAAAACAATGTATTTTAAGAAAATTTTATGGGAATCACCATTGAGATGTATAGGATTTGGGCTGTATATTTTGGAGGTATTGGTGAGAATAATTAGATAAACTTTTTCTGTGATTCTCTTCTATTTTTGTATTTCATTTTAGTTTAACAAGATTTCAGTGTGTTAATGAAGTTTGTTTATAACATTGCAGAACTGTTCAAGCTAAGCCAAGTAGTGGCAGTAAAACTTCTGATCCTCCAACATCAAAAACTACAACTACAAAAGCCCTTTCCATGAAACCCAAAGTTAAACAGCTAAAAGTAAAGGCTGAGCCACCACCAAAGAAACGTAAAAAATGGAAAGAAGAATTTTCATCATCCCAATCTGACTCATCTCCTGAGATCCATACTAGTAGTAGTGATGATGAGGGTGAGTTTTCCATGAAATGGCTACCCTGATAACTTTAGATTGTCTACATGAGTGGCGAGGAGCAGTGATGCTGACGATTCAATATGTATTTATTTTTCAGGGAATTTATCTACCTAATAAATTCTGCTTAGATTTTTATGAAAGTAAGTTCACATTCCCTGAACATACCAACTGGAGCACAGTTGGCCCACACATGCAGCCTTGTACATAGAAAAGGCAGAACTCACCTAGGTAATGCCAGTTGATCTCAACTCTTTGAATGAGATGGAGGTTAGATCAGATGATTACTAAGAATCATCTAGTTCTAAATTTTTTTTTTTGAGACAAGGTCTCTCTGTCACTCAGGCTGAAGTGCAGTGGCATTATCCTAGCTCACTGCAGCCTCGAACTCCTGGGCTCAAGCAATTCTCCTAGCTCAGCCTCCAAAGTAGCTGGGACTATAGGTGTGCACCACTATGCCCAGCTAATTTTTTTTTTTTAAGAGGTGGGTTCTTGCTTTGTTGCCCAGGATGGTCTCAAACTCCTGGGCTCAAGCAGTCTTCTCGCCTTAACCTACCAAAGTGCTGGGATTAGGGGCACAAGCCACTGCGCCCAGCCTAGTTCTAAACATTTGACTCTAAGTTTATGCAAGAAGAAAAGAATAATTAAGCCTAGGAAAGAGGAGCTCAAACTATAATATAATATAGTAATATATTTAATAATGTATACAACTATATTATTTAATATATAAAGTGCATACTACTATGTATCTGCCACTAGCTAACCATGTACCTATGACTTAAGGTAGGCTATCCTGTCTTACTTTTCTTTTTTTATAAAATGTAAAGGTTGAAATCTGTTATCAAACTTATTGACCTTAGAACCATTTTACATTCTTAAATTATTGAAGATCTAAAAAGCATTTATGTAGGTATATCTATTGTTATTTACTATATTAGAAGTTAAAACTGAGATAGTTATAAAACATAAGAATGTACCAGCACACAAAGCATGGTGTGTGATATATGTAAGAAATTTCGGTGAAGAGACAAAGACTGAGCAGTTGTAGCCGCGTTGCCGACCTCAAGCTGCAGTCGGCTTCTCCATGTAGAAACTGGGAGTAGAAGACTCAGAATCGAATCTCTTCTTCCTACCCCTCCTGGTTACAAAACACTTGAAATATGTTAGTGGAACTTTGCTTGAGTAGTTTTTTTGATCTTCAGCTCCATTCTCGGCTTTGTGAGAAACTTATCATCAAACACAGTGGCCAGCAATGTTACCAACAAGACAGATCCTCACTCCATGAACTCCCGTGTGTTCATTGGGAATCTCAACGCTCTTGTGATCAAGAAATCTGATGTGGAGGCAAGGCAATCTTTTCCAAGAATGGCAAAATTGTGGGCTGCTCTGTTCATAAGGGCTTTGCCTTCGTTCAATATGTTAATGAGAGAAATGCCTAGGCTGCTGCAGCAGGAGAGGATGGCAGAAGGAGTGCTGGCCAGGTTTTAGGTATTAACCTGGCTGCAGAGCCAAAAGCGAACCGAGGAAAAGCAGGTGTGAAACAATCTGCAGTGGAGATGTATGGGTCAGTAACAGAACACCCTTCTCCATCCACTCTACTCAGCTCCTCTTTTCACTTGGACTGTGACTTTCAATGGGATTATTATGATAGGATGTACAGTTACCCAGCACGTGTACCTCCTCCTCCTCCTATTGCTCAGGATGTAGTGCCCTTGAAACATCAGCGTATATCAGGAAACACCTCACAACGGGCAAAAGTGACTTCAATTCCAAGAGTGGACAGCAGGTGTCTTCCAAGTATGGAAAGTTGAAAGGAGATGACCTTCAGGCCATTAAGAAGGAGTTGACCCAGATAAAACAAAAAGTGGATTCTCTCCTGGAAAAAATGGAAAAGGAACAGAGCAAACAAGCAGTAGAGATGAAGAATGGTAAGTCAGAAGAGGAGCCGAGCAGCAGCTTTGTGAAGAAAGATGAGACTAATGTGAAGATGGAGTCTGAGGGGGGTGCAGATGATTCTGCTGAGGAGGGGGACCTACTGGATGATGATGATGATAATGAAGATGGGGGATGACCAGCTGGAGTTGATCAAGGATGATGAAAAAGAGACTGAGGAAGGAGAGGATGACAGAGACAGCACCAATGGCAAGGATGACTCTTAAGTACATAGTGGGAGTTTAGAAATCTTATCCCCTTATCCTGTGTCTAAGATCAAATTTTTCACCAGATCCTCTCCCCTAGTATCTTCAGAACATGCTCACTGTTCTCCCCATCCTTGTCCTTCCCATCTACATTAATTCATATTTCCCTGTGCCTAGTCCCATTTTCACTTCCTTGGACACTCCTAGTAGTTTTGTTAAATCTTAGCCTGTAATTTTTGTTTTAATTTTGATACCTCTTATGACTTAACAATAAAAAGGATATATTGTTTTTATCAACTGTCTCTAAAATAATCTCTTGTTATGTAGGGAGTATAGTTCTTTTCATTCATACATAAGTTCAGTAGTTGCTTCCCTAACTGCAAAGGCAATCTTACTTAGTTGAGTAGCTCCTGAAAGCAGCTTTGAGTTAGAAATATGTGTGTTACACCCCAACATTAGTGTGCTGTATGGGGCAGTTCAACACAAATGTAACCATGTATTTTTGTGAATGAGCGTTGGCATGTCAAATGCATGTAGAAAAATAATTAGTGTTACAGTCTTAAGATTTATTTTCTAAAGTTGATACTGTGGGTTATTTTTGTGAACAGTCTGATATTTGGGACCTTTTTTCTCAAAATAAACAAGTCCTTATTAAACCAGGAATTTGGAGGAAAAATAAAGAAGAAATTTTAAGTTGTTCAGTAGTCTGTACAGAGGTTGCCAAATGGCTTGCAAACTGAATCTGACCCTCTGCCTGTTTTTATAGTTTTATTGGAACACAGTCGCATTGGTTCATTTGCATATTTCCATACAGTTGCTTTCCCACTACAGTGGCAGATTTGAGTAGTTCAGCAGAGACCATATGACAAGCAACATAAAGCTGAGTATAAGAAAAGAGGAAGGGATGATGAAAGACCTTGTATGCCATAATAAAGCTAAAAAGCTTGGGATCCTATAAGCAAATGAGAGTCCTTAGAGGGATTTATATAGGGGAAACAATGTGGTGAAATTTGAATTTGAATTACAAGACATAATCCAGGCATAAATTGAGTCTGAACCTAAGTAGTGGCAGCAGGGATAGAGATGAGGGGACAGTGTTGAGAAATTCAGGATGTAATCTTGGCAGAACTTGAATGATGAATTAGTTGTTGGGGCTGTGGTTGAAGATGATGTCCAAGATGGTTTCTTTTTCTTTCTTTCTTTTTTTTTTTTTTTTTTTTTTTTTTTTTTTTTTTTTTTTTTTTTTGAGGCACAGTTTTGCTCTTGTTGCCCAGACTGGAGTACAATGGTACAATCTTGGCTCACCACAGCCTCACCTCCTGGGCTCAAGCGATTCTCCTGAGTAGCTGGAATTACAGGCATGTACCACCACACCTGGCTAATTTTGTATTTTTATTAGAGACAGGATTTCTCCATGTTGGTCAAGCTGCTCTTGAACTCCTAACTTCAGGTGATCTGCCTGCCTTGGCCTCCCAAAGTACTGGGATTACAGGCGTGAGCCCCCCATGTCCAACCAATATGGTTTCTAACACTGCAAGTATCACTGCTTGAGAGATTATCTATTCTGATTATCTATATCTATTTCTGATTAGAAATAGAACCATAATAAGAAATTCTTCAGTGCTGAAGTCTACTAAATTTACTGTTTTTATTTTTTAAATTTTTTGAGTCAAGGTCTTACTCTGTTGCCTAGGCTGGACTGCAGTGAGGTGCAGTTATGACTCACTGTAGCCTCGACGTCCCAGGCTCAAATGATCCTCCCACCTCATCCTCTCAAGTAGCTGGGACTACAAGTGGGCACCACCACAACCAGCTAATTTTTAAATGTTTATCTTTGTAGACACAGGGTCTCACTGTGTTGCCCAGGCTGGTCTCAAACTCCTGGGCTCAAGCAATCCTCCAACTTTGGACTTCCAAAGTACTGGTATTATAGGCATGAGCCACTGTGCCCAGTCTAAATATACTATTTTTAAATGTTATTTGTGGGCAAGTGCAGTGGTGCACACCTATACTCCCAGCTACTTGGGAGGCTAAGGAGGAAGGATTGCTTGATCCCAGGAGTTCGAGACCAACCTAGACAACACAGTGAGACCCTGTCTCTTTAAAAAACAAATAAGTAAATAAAGCTATTTGTGAATGGTTGTTTAGAAATATTTACATCAGGCTGGGCACAATGGCTCATGCCTGTAATCCCAACACTTTAGGAAGACAAGGCGGGTGGATTACCTGACGTCAGGAGTTTTGAGACCAGCCTGGCCAACACAGTGAAACCCTGTCTTGACTGAAAATACAAAAAAATAGCCAGGTATGGTGGCAAGCACCTGTAATCCCAGCTACTCAGGAGGCTGAGGCAGGAGAATCACTTGAACCCAGGTGGCAAAGGTTGAAAAAAAGAAATATATACATCAGAATATATAAGGAAATTCAATGCCTCTAATATGTATAGAAGGCATTATTCATAATTTTTGCAGTTAGCAATCATGCCTACTGCTTAGAATAAAAATGTTTGGGTTCTGAATTTGCTCTCGATAATAGTTTCTTCAAATGACAAGATAAAATTTTTTTCCATTGGTAATTTGAGTGACCACTAGGTGTCACCAAAAGTTAAGCAAACATTTTTAGTGCCCTTTTTCTTTGTTTTGCATTCTCGGGCTAGGAAGTCAGATGTTCATAATAAACATAAATTTATAGGCTGGTGATTTTCAGACCCTTTGTTTCAGGACTCCGGTGGAATCTTCAAACATGTTGAGGGTTCCAGATACTTTAGTTTTTGTGTGCTAAATCTATTGATATTTACTAAATACCAATTCAAACAAAGTTTTAAAATATTTATTTAAAGTGAACCCATTACTTATTAATGTGAGTTTTTTTAAAAACAATTATACTTTCCAAAACATTATTTAGTAAAATGAGTGCATACCTGCTTCTTCATTGTTTGTTATGTTAATTTGGCTAATGTATCAAGAATGTTCATACTTAACTGAAAAGGCAATTGTATGTAATTAGGAAAGGGAGAAAGATTTCAATTGCCTTCTCAGATACTTATGAACACTCCTGATACTGACAAATAGCAGTTTCTTGAGTTTTCATGCTATTACATTAAAATCTATTGGTTTGTCTTAACTTTTATATATCTCTGTCTCATCTATGAGTGGTTATATAACATTGGTCACTGGTCATGTGAAAATATTAGTTAGCTCAGTGATACAGATCTTTCAATAATTCGTTTTTTTCACACTTTGAAACCCTGTGGTTAAATATAAATTTGCCTTTTAACCATTTTTAAGTATACAATTTATTAGCATTAATTAAATACACCGAGGTGAGGGTTGTATAACCCTACAACCCTCACCTCTATTTCCAAAACGTTTATCATCTTAAACAGAAACTGTAACTGTTAAGCAACAAGTACTGCTACTCTTTTTCCTCCATCTATTGGGAACCTCTGATCTACTTTTTGTGTCTGTGATTTTGCCCATTCTAAATATCTCATATAAGTGGAATTACACAATATTTTTCCTTTTGTGTCTGGCTTCTTTCACTTAGCAAAATGTTTTCAAGGTTCGTCCATGCTAAAGGATATATCAGAACTTCATTCCTTTTTATAGCTAAATAATATTCCATTGTGTGTTTATACCACATTTTATTGATGGACATTTGGGTTATTTTCTTCTTTTGGCTAACTGAACAATTGCTGTAATCAGCATTGGCATACAAGTATCTAAGTTCCTACTTTCAATTTTGGAGGCATATACCTGAAGCAGAATTGTTACTATTGTCACATACTAATCCCATGTTTAGCCTTTAGAGGAAGGAAACAACAAACTGTTTCCACATGGTTACACCATTTCATATTCCCACCAGGAAAGCATGATGTTTCCAATTTTTCCACATCGTTGCTAACACTTGTTATTTTCTGTAATGTGTGTTTTTTAAAAGTCATCCTAGCAAGTGTGAAGTGGTATCTCATTGTGGTTTCAGTTTGAATTTTTCTAATGCTTAATGATGTTGAACATTTTTTCCATGCCCTTATGGCCATTTGAGTATCTTCTTTGGAGAAATGTCTATTCAGATCCATTGCCCATTTTTTAACTGGGTTATTTGTCTTTTTGTTGTTAAGTTGTAGAGTTTTTAAAAATATATTCTGGATATTAAACCCTTAATTAGATATATAATTTGCAAATGTTTCTTCCCATTTTGTAGGTTGTCTTTTTCACTTTCTTGATAATGTCCTTTGATGCACAAAAGCTTTAAATTCCGATGAAGCCTAATTGACCTAATTTTTTTCTTTTGTTGCTCAGCTTTTGTTCACATAGAATCCACTGCCGAATCCAAGGACATAAAGATTTACTCGTATATTTTCTTCTAAGAGTTTTATGGTTCTAGTTCTTATGTTAAGGTATTTCATTTTACACTATCAAAAAATGATACTCATCAGTTCTATGAATGATGTCATTAATGAAGCCTTTAAAAATTGGGAAGCTGTCAAACTCACAGTGGGGATAGAAGATGTCCAAAATTCTAATTTTCACTTGAAATCTCAAATTTTATCATTGGCAACAAATACCGTCAGTTGTTTTCCTTGAATAAACAGATTATCTTAATTTATTCTTAAGAAAATGTCTGCCAAATACCCAAGTCTGGATATGCATAGTCTATATGTCAGTCGGTCTTTCAAATAAAAATGGTGTTTCTTGGGGGAAAGAGTAACTAGTTCATCTTGTAACTCAAACAACTGTATGGGTGCTCCTCCTGGTCATTCCCATTGTACTTACACAGAAGTGCTTTATGTGTACCTGCTATTTCATCACACAGAATATTAAAAAGATGTCTATTCTAGAAATTTCATAAAATTAATAATTTTTACTGCTTCATTGAGGGCTATTATTTTTATTTTATCTTTTTTTGATACAAGGTCTTACTCTGTCACCCAGACTGGAGTGCAGTGGTACAATCATGGCTCACTGTAACCTCAGTCTCCCAAGCTCAGCTGATCCTTCCACCTCAGCCTCCTGGGTAGCGAGACTACAGGTACATGTGTGCCACCATACCTGGCTAATTTTTTTATATTTTTTAGTAGAGGTGAGGTTTTGCCATGTTGCCAGGCTCTTTTTAAATTTTTTATTTTTAGAAACAGGCCTCACTCTGTCACCCAGGCTGGAGTGCAGTGGCTCAATCATAATTCACGATAACCTCAAACTTCTGGCAAAGCAACCTTCTCACCTCAGTCCCCCAAGTAGCTAGGACTACAGGTATGCACCACCATGCCCAGCTAATTTTAAAATTTTTTGTAGAGACTGGGTCTCACTATGTTGCCCAGGCTAGTCTTGAACTCCTGGCCACAAGCCATTGTCCTGCTTCAGCCTTTCAGAGTGTAGGGATTACAGGCATGAGTCACCGCACCTGCCCCTCAAACTATCTGGTTGTTGGGGTTTGGTTTTTGTTTTTAATTAAGAGATGGGGTCTTTTTCTATCACCAGCAGAAGCAGAATGGCACCTTTTTAGCTCACTGCAGCCTCAAACTCCTGGGCCCAAACAATACTCCCACCTCAGGCTCCCAAGTAGCTAGGACTACTGCCTTCACACCTAGCTGATTTTAAAAAATTTTTTGTAGAGATGAGATCTTGCTATATTGCCTGGGCTAGTCTTGAATTTCTGGTGTCAAGCGATCCTCCCACCTTGGCCTCCCAAAGTGCTGGTATTATAGGCGTAAGCTGCCATTCCCAGCCCCTAGGACTATTCTTAAGTGAAACTGCCTTTTTCCCCCTCAAAAACATGGCAGTGACATGACAAAGTCATGCAGATGATATTACTGCTAGTACAGTTTGTTGTCACTGCCTCTATTCGTGGTAAGGCACCATCAGTTTTACCCAATATTAGTTTTATAAATGGCAATGCAGTGAGGAAAGTACATAATATCTTAATATTATTATGAAAACAGTTTTGATATCAGAGATCACTGAGAGGGTCTCGGGGTCCCTCCTGGGGTCCATGGACCATACTTTAAGAACTGCTGTTTAAAATACATACACCTACTATAGGCCAGGCATGGTGGCTTACAGCTAATCTCAGCAGTTTCAGAGGCAGAGACAGGAGGATCACTTGAGGCTGAGAGTTAAAGAACAGCCTGGGCAACATAGTGAAAACCCATCTCTAAGAAAAGGAAAAAAAATACATATATAAATGTGTGTGTGTGTCTATATATATATATAAACACACACAATCAATCTCTCTCTCTCTCTCTCCCCCCACCACTGTATACCCCCAACATTAAAAATACTTTAAAAACTGCTGTTTAAGGGTGTGACTTGATTATATATTTGAATACAAAAAGTCAAAATTGAAACAACCTTTTTTTTTGACATGAGTCTTGCTGTATTGACCAAGCTGGTCTTGAACTCCTAGGCTCAGTCTTCCACCTCAGCCTGCCAGGTAGCTGGGACTACAGGCGTGCACCACTCCACCCAACAAGTTAATCTCACAGTTCTTCCCATTGGATTGGAATGAAATTTCCTCTGTGCACAGCCTGTGTTTACATTAAGACAATTTTTTTCTTTTCTTTATGAGGCAGGGTCTTTACCCTGTTTCCCAGGCTTGAGTGCAGTGGTGCAATCACAGCTTACTGCAGTCTCAACCTCCTGGGCTCAAGCAGTCCTCACACCTCAGCCTCTCAAGTAGCTGGGAATATTGGTACATGCCACCACATGTGGCTAAGTTATTTTATTTTTTAGTTAAAACAGTGTCCCACTATGTTGCCCAAGCTGGTCTCAAACTCCTGGGCTCAAGCAGTCCTCCCACCTTGGCCTCCCAAAGTGTTGGGATTACAGGCATGTGCCACTAGCATACTTTTAAAATTTTTAATATGTCATAGGCAAGAATTTTTTAGTAATTTATGTGTAGGAATAAAAAGGAAATCTATGTATTACTCATACATTGGATGCCATATGATTTCTTTACTATTCAACATAGAGAAACCATTGAGACTAGAGTAGCACCACCTGGCAGCAGATGTCTGTGATGGGATCTAGCAGAAGACAAATAGTTTCTTACCCGGTCTACGTTTTCTGGTGTTGGGCTTCAGAATCACCTAGAAAGGGCTGAGCACAGTGGCTCACGCCCGTAATCCTAGCATTTTGGGAGACTGAGGCTGGCAGATCACCCGAGGTCTGGAATTTGAGACCAGCCTGGCCAACATGGTAAAATCCCATCTCTACTAAAACTACGAAAAAAAAAGTGCTGGGCATAGCAGTGTGTGCCTGTAATCCTAGCTACTTGGGAGACTGAGGCAGGAGAATGACTTGAACCTGGGAGATGGAGGTAGCAGTGAGTAGAGATCACACCATTTCACTCCAGCCTGGACTACAAGAGCAAAACTGTCTCAAAGAACACACATGCACACACATCACCTAGGAAGCCTTTTAAGAGTATAATACTTAAGCTTCATCACCACTACCACGACCAAAGATTCTGTTTTAGGAAGTCCAGCAATATGGTTTTTTGTTCTATGGTTAACAAAGCTCTGCAGTGATTGGATGTGCAAACCAACTTTGAGAATCTCTGACCTTTTAAAGGTAAGGTGAGAAAGCCTTGAATTTGAAGATATTGTATCTGCAATCTGCTTCTAGGATCTCATTATAGAGAAGAGTGTTTTTAAAGTTGTCGGGAAGGAAAATTTAATATTTAACCCTTTCTCCCTCCCAGAATTTGATCCTCCAGCTCCCTTTGTCACTCGCTTTTTGAACACAAGAGCAATGAAGGAAACCTTTAAGAGCTACATGGAATTGCTTGTTAGCATTGCCTTGGACCCTGACACAATGCAAGCCTTAGAGAAGAGCAATGGTACAGTCTAATAAGTAGTTCTTTCTTGGTAGTACTTTCTGGAATTAAATAAATCTTGTCTGTTATATGTTTGTATGTGGCTTGTGTAATATATACCTATAAATTGTGAGTTAAATACATAGCATCTTTAATTCTATAAAATGGTTATATATTTTCATGCATTGTCTGAATATTTAAACTTTTATTGCTTTCTCCTCATGGGAAAATTGTAAAGCTACTCACCGGTTTCTTCCAATTCTAGAATCTAATCATCCTCATAGTTTACTAAGTACTGGTATTACATGGAAGATCTGTATGTCAGTATTTTCTATTTTCCAGTAATTGGAAAGATGAACCAGATAAAAGTGGCATAAAGATTAAAATCATATACTTGTATCTTTTTTAGAAGATGCATCACAGCAATTATTTTCTTTTTTTTTTTTTGGGACGGAGTTTCGCTCTTGTTACCCAGGCTGGAGTGCAATGGCACGATCTCGGCTCACCGCAACCTCTGCCTTCCGGGTTCAGGCAATTCTCCTGCCTCAGCCTCCTGAATAGCTGGGATTACAGGCACACGCTACCATGCCCAGCTAATTTTTTGTATTTTTAGTAGAGACGGGGTTTCACCATGTTGACCAGGATGGTCTCAATCTTTTGACCTCGTGATCCACCCGCCTCGGCCTCCCAAAGTGCTGGGATTACAGGCTTGAGCCACCGCACCCGGCCACAGCAATTATTTTCTAATCAATTAGTATTAAACCAGTAAATGCATTGGGTTATACCAATTAACATATTCCTTTTAGTTATTTGAGAACTCTACATACTGTTTTCCATAGCAGTTGTACTAATTTACATTCTCACCAGCAGTCCTACTAACTAATTGACATTCTTACCAGCAGTCCCACTACTGAGTATCTACATAAAGGAAAATAAATCATACCAAAAAGACACCTGCATATATATTATTGCAGCACAGTTCACAACTATAAAGATATGGAATCAACCTATTCCATACCCACTTGTAAAGTGCCCATCAGCCTATGAGTGGATAAAGAAAATGTAATGTATATATATACCACAGAATACTATTCAGCCATAAAAAAGAGCAAAATAATGTCTTTTGCAGCAACTTGGGTAGAACTGGAGGCCATTATTCTAACTGAAGTAACTCAGGAATGGAGAACCAAATATCACATGTTCTCACTTATAAGTGGGAGCTAAGCTATGGGTACACAAAGGCAGAGTGGTATAATGGACATTGGAGACTCAGAAGGGGAGAGGGTGAGAAGGGGGTAAGGGATGAAAAACTACTTACTGGGGTACAATGTACACTACTTGGGTGATGGATGCTCTAAAATCCCAGACTTCACCACTATACAGTTCATTCACGTAACCAAAACTACCAGTACCCCAAAGCTGTTGAAATTTTTTAAAAGATTTTTTTAAAGAAAAAAATAAAAGGTATAGTAAGAGTATGGCATTATATTCTTATGGAATTACCACTGTATTTTATGGAACTACCAATGGTCCATCATTGCCAAAAATGTCATTATGCAGTGCATGACTATATACTGTTTTATTATGTTCACAGACTTAGACACATATTCTATTTTAACCTTAAAGCAACTTAGCAATTTTGTGGATTAAGACAGGTTCAGAAAGGTTAAGTGACTTGCTTAAGGGCCAAAAACTTGAAAATGGCAGAGAAATTATTAAAAGAAAAAGTCTTCTAATTTCTAGTCCAGTGCTTTTCTTACCACATAATCAGAGACAGTAACCTGTATATCAGTCATTTTGGAGTCATGTGGAGCTGGAAGGGACTTTAGATATTACCCAGTCTAAAACATTTATTTTTGTAAACTAAAGTTCAAAAGAGATTAAAGTTAGAGAACAAGTTAGAGGTTGAAGAACCATGATTAAAACTCAGTTAATCCCAGGTCAGCATTTTTGCTATTAAATGTTAAATTCCTTGCATCATAAAATATGCTTCTCTTTGTAATAGTCATTTCTGGTTATATTTTGAAAGATTTGAAAAAATTGTTTATTAGTGTTCTCTGATTTTTCTCTTATATAAGGGGAGAAAATTATTTAAGGTTTTTATTTTTAAGTTATAAATGTTTAAATCTTGTTTTTGTGGAATGTAAATATAGTATCAGAACAGATTTAATTACTAATAGAAAGACTATGTAAACAATCATTTTACTTAGCTGTGAAGTTTGTGACCTGGATTCTGGGGATTTTTTTTTTCAGAAATGTCATTAGAGGCAGTTAGTATTATAAAATATAATTACTATGCTGACAAATTAAGAAAGAGTCTAATAATCTAAAATGTTTAATGCTGTACCAAAACTAATTATATTGTAAAAGTGCTTTTCTTAATGGGGCTTAAAGTTCAGAGTGATAAAATTGAAAACCAAAAGCTTTGAATAGGAATCTTTGTCATAATTTTACTCTTCCCATTTTTTCTAAAATAATTATTTAGATTCATATTTTTGGTACTGAGTTTTGATCATTTTTCTTCCCTACTTTTTCTTTGCTTCAAATTAAAGTGACAATATCACTCGGTTGTGTTTTGTTAGATCAGTTAGTATTTTGTACTATGATTGTTCAGATTGTTCAGAGGGTAAATGAGGTCTGTAGAAATTAGACAGTTTGCCCATTGGTCACATAGCTGCCACATTATCAGTTGTATTCAGTTAAAATCCACTTCTGGTTTATCCAGCAGTTCTAGTTCAGCTAAAACCCAGGACTTAGGATCCTCATACAGTGCTCATGCCATCATCATACTGACCTGTCTCTTTCTTTCTTTCTTGCTTTCTTTCTTTCTTTCTTTCTTTCTTTCTTTATTTTTTCTGTCTCTTTCTTACTTGCTATTATAAATCTACTTTTTAAGTTAACCTTTGTTCAGAAAGCTTCATGTACAATGTTTTGCAATCAATATTTTACATATGCTAATGAATTTAGTGTCTTGATAAATGTTTTGAGAAAAATTTCATTTTTAAAAAAGTATTGATAGTTTATCCTGTTAAATTATGTTGTTTCAGATGAGCTACTTTTACCTCATATGAAAAAAATAGATGGCATGCTAAATGATAACCGAAAGAGACTTCTTTTGAATCTTCATTTGGATCAATCATTCAAGGTATTTCCTTTTGATGACTTATTAGCAAAACTCAATGACAATCATAGTCTTAAGTATAATAGGAAGGAAAATTTATGAAAATCATTCACTTACAAAATTTTTCACCAAGAATTTGATTTTTATTCATTATAAGTCCATTTAGTTTGTCTTTTGTGTTAATCATTTGCTTTTCTCCACTTATATCCACTTTTTAGGCATTTATAGTTATCTATTATAGCTTCTATAAAATAATTTCCAAATGTTCTCTGAAAGTATTTCCTTTAAACTACTGTATTTTAATCTTGTTTTTCTTATAACACTTTTCAAAATTTTCATCTGTAATTAAAATTAGCTTTTCCTTAGCACAGTTATCAAAATTCCCCTTATTTCATTTATTCAGTATCAGAGGAAACAGTGATTTTTATAATGAAGGAGGGAGTTAAATAATAGTAAAACAAAACCTTACAATTTGTAGTTGCTATTTAATAAAGTAAATTTTGCTGTGTTGTGTGCTGTTTAATATAATACCGCCCCAGCTCTGTCTAAGGCAGAATATTAACTGCCTCCCTGTAAACCTTATCTATCCACCCCACAGTCTTAGCAAAGTTCCCAGGCATCTAAAAGTTCCTGTGTTTCTTGAACACCAGCTGCAAGGTAACAAAGCAAATAGGCTCAAAACTGCAAAATGTGTTTCTCAAAATGCTACTTTTCAAATGTAAAGTGCATCACAAAACAAGTCACAAGTTAATTAACTGTTCTTTGTTCTGGCTTCTGTAAAACCTGCCTCCAGCTTTGTCATCCAGTACCACCTAGATGCATAAAAGGGCACCCCATTTTCTTTGTCCTTTGCTCAAAATTAAAAAGCAATTCTGCTAAGCCGGTAATCACATTAAATAAAATCCTCCTGCAACCAACCCCTATCAGTTTCTCCAGATCTCTAATTTCTCGATACAATAAGGGTAGGAAATATGTGTAATTCTGTTAATATATATCTTGTCAATATAAACTGGTTTTGGTGTTATCAGAAATATAGAAAAAAGCTAATCTAAACTTAGGTAATTTATCATA
>NW_016107836.1:922710-942820 GCF_001604975.1 Cebus imitator
TTTTTTGAGACGGAGTCTCACTCTGTTACCCAGGCTGCAGTACAGTGGCATGACCTTGGCTCGCTGCATCCTTTGCCTCCCAAGTTCAAGCGATTCTCCGCCTCAGCCTCCTGAGTAGCTGGGACTACAGGTGTCCGCCACCACGCCTGGCTAATTTTTGTATTTTTAGTAGAAACGGGATTTCACCATGCTGGCCAGTCTGGTCTTGAACTCCTGACCTCAGATAATCCATCCACCTCAGCCTCCCAAAGTGTTGGGATTACAGGCGTGAGCCACCATGCCCAGCTGAGCTTTTTTTTTCAGTTGGAGAAAAGGCACGCAAATTTATTAACATGCACATGGTAGAGAATCACAGAGTGATTACTCCCTAGCTTTATTCAAAAGTGGAATATCACATTGAGAACCATTTGCTTCTGTCTACCTTGGGGAACATTTTTAAATTGATCGTAAAAATATTATACATTTGTTTAACTTTTTCACATCCCTATTTTATGTGAACGCCATGTAAAAGTAAATATTCACTTCAATTAGGTGAAAATGGAGGCCATTAGATTGAGTTCAAAATTAAATGACACTAAACTATTGTACTAGTCATCTATTCTTCACTGCCATGTACTTGCAGGAGGATAAAAAAAAAATTAGAAGCTAGTAAGAAATCCAGTACTAGGCTGGGCGTGGTGGCTCAAGCCTGTAATCCCAGCACTGTGGGAGGCCGAGGCGGGTGGATCACAAGGTCAAGAGATCGAGACCATCCTGGTCAACATGGTGAAACCTCGTCTCTACTAAAAATACAAAAAATTAGCTGGGCGTGGTGGCGCGTGCCTGTAATCCCAGCGACTCAGGAGGCTGGGGCAGGAGAATTGCCTGAACCCGGGAGGCGGAGGTTGCAGTGAGCCGAGATCGCGCCATTGCACTCCAGCCTGGGTAACAACAGCGAAACTCCGTCTAAAAAAAAAAAAAAAAACAAATCCAGTACTAAGAATTTGGTCTCCTGACTTTTATTTAGTCCAGTTTTTGTTTTTGAGATGGAGTCTTGTTCTGTCCCCAAGGCTGAAGTGCAATGGCGCGATCTCGGCTTACTGCAATCTCCACCTCCTAAATTCAAGAGTTTCTCCTGCCTCAGCCTCCCAAGTAGCTGGGACCACAAGCATGCACCACCCACATCCGTCTAATTTTTGCATATTCAGTAGAAACGGGGTTTCACCATGTTGGTTAGGCTGGTCTCGAACTCCTGACTTCAAGTGATCTACCTGCTTCAGCCTTCCAAAATGCAGGGATTTACAGGCGTAAGCCATGGCGCCTGTCCCTAGTCCAGTGTTTTCTACTTAACTGCTGCCTTCAAATAAATGAAATACCATATTTTGTGGAAACAAAGGAACACTTTTAGATTGGTATTTTCTAAAGATTTACTAAATCTTAAAAATTACTAGGTTTGGCTAGTCACTATAGAAACGTCAAACCAGTTCTCTAACAAGATTTCTAATTCTGTTATTAGTTATTAATTCTGACAATTGTCACATAAAGCAATTTGCTTTTTTTTTTTTTTTTTTTTTTTTTTTTTTTTTTTTTTAGACAAAGTCTTACTCTGTCTCCCAGGCTGGAGTGCTGGGGCGCAATCTCTGCCTACTGCAACCTCTGCTTCTCCTACCCCAGTCTCCGGAGTGGCTGGGATTACAGGTGCCCACCACTACACCTGGCTAATTTTTATAATTTAATAGAGACGGGGTTTCACCATGTTGGCCAGGCTGGTCTTGAACTCCTGACTTCAAGTGATCTGCCTACCTCTGCCTCCCAAAGTGCTGGGATTACAGGTGTGAACCACCATGCCCAGCCTTAGCAATTTGCATTTCAAAGTCAGATTATATAATATTAAAAGTTAGAATGATTTGAAGTAAAACATTACAAATACTAGATTAAGAAAGATTTTGTGTTCTTTATAAATAATTAGTGTGCTTTATCTTGGTGATGTTAGGAGTCCTGAAGCCTTTTCAAGGTAATGATGTGTTCTGCCTTTTTCTGAAATTGGTGTACTTCAGATTATCTTAGGCATCTGTGGTCGTTGGAAAGATTTTGATTTTCTTCTTTCATCTCCACTGACTTAATGTGTGTTGTTTCCAAATTTAGAATCTTTAGTCTTACTTCTATTTGTTGCAAAGAGTAATTCTGGATCCAAAAACTGTCAAGTCTGTGCATGTTTTAAATGGAAAACACCAGAGTATATGATAAGAGCACAAATAATCTGAGAAAGGAATGAAGCTAGAATGTGATGGTAGCTGCCTCTGGTAGAAAATGCCAAAAGTGTTATTGTTTCTATCAAATGAAATTTAGTTCCCTCCTACACTTATACTAAGAAAAATTTTGGTTGCCTGTTTTTAAAAAGGTACAATTTTCAGGGCCCCAATACCAGGTACTCGGAAACAATAGATGAGTTTGGAGAAGAGTGGCTTTAAAGGTTGTAACTGTTTATAAAACAGTTGAGTTTATCAAATGAGGACTGCATTCTGAATCACAAATATAATAGGAGGACTTCAACATTTTCAGTGTCAAAATAAATGATTAGGAGCTCAATTTAATTTTTATAAAGTCATAATCAAACTAGTTAAATGTAGCTACAAGTATCATTCAGTTATTGTTTGTAGCCTTTCAGTCAGTCAGGATGATTTGCCAAGTAGGTAAGGCCATAGATATGCCAATGGCTTTAATTTTTTTATTTTTTTTTGAGACAGAGTCTTACTCTGTCACCCAGGCTGGAGTGCAGTGGTGTGATATTGGCTCATTGCAACCTCTGCCTCCTGGGTTCAAGCAGTTCTCTTACCTCAGCCTCCTGAGTAGTTGGGATTACAGGTATGTACCACCACACCCATCTAATTTTTGTATTTTTAGTAGAGATGAGGTTTCACCATGTTGGGCAGGCTGATCTTGAATTCCTGGCCTCAAGCAATTTACCCGCCTTGGCCTCCCAGAGTGCTGGGATTATAGGTATGAGCCACTATGCCTGGCCACCAATGACTTTTAAAGGATGGAGTGGAATTGGTTTTGCCACAGGACCACTGTCAAACCCATCATGCTCTGTTTTAGGATCTTATCTTACAAGTACTTGTTGGGCAGTCAAAATAAGCAAGAGAAGTAGTGAAGCCAGAGAAGCACTACAGTGCCACTTCTCTTCTGTCCTCATTTTCACCAGAGGCAGATGATTTCTTTATAGCAAGGCCCAGCCACATTTCAGGGGGCGAGCAGTGGTTTCAGTGGTAGGGCTTTGGTGAAACATATATGTCTCTCTTTGTCCTTCCTTGAAGCCAGAGACACATTACTAGAAAGAACTCTCTGCCCTGTTTAGGGTTCCTAGTGTGGTGTGGTGTGCTATAGCTTAAATAAGCAGGTCATAGAGTTGGGTCACATTCAGAGGATGGGGAAATATATTCCATATGCAATAGGAAGAGCTGCAAAGAACTTGTGACCATGTTTAACTCCCCTGTGTATGTGTATGTATGTATATGTGTATATAAATATTTACCACATCCCATCAGTACACACACACCCCTCTGCAAACAGGTGTTTGTCCACACACACATGTCTAAATTTTAGATAGCTGGAAGTAGTTTAGGTTAGTTTTCTTTTGGTGTCAGTTATTTTGCTTCATTGTTTTACAGAATGCTTTGGAAAGTTTTCCTGAACTAACAATAATTACTCGAGATTCTAAAGCAAAGAGTGGAGGAACTTCTATTTCTAAAATCAAAATGAATGGCAAAGCTTATAATAAGAAAACTCTAAGGACTTCTAAAACAACCACTAAATCTGCACAAGTAAGTGTAATTGATTATTAATGTAACTATATCTTCTCCAATTGTTAATACAATTTGCAATGTAAAACATTGAAACAAGCAAATATTTTACTATGTTGTCATTAAGTGTGAAGGTTTTTCAGGTAAGAATAAGCAGCTCTGGCCTGAGGAACAGGGATGCAGTGTTACTTTTTTTTTTTTCTGTAGCATAGCATCAGGCATATAATATGTGCTCATAAATTTATTAAATTAACTAATATGGAAGAAATCATCTCATGCTTGTGTTTATATATTTATAGGTATTTATTTTTTTAACCCATTGGATCTCATGTAGTTTTTCTATTTTTTAAATTGTATATATTTATTATGTACAAAATGTTTTGATATGTGTATACCTTGTGAAATGGCTAATTCGAACCCATTAACATATCTAGTACCTGTAATACAAGTATATTTGTAACTGGATATGCAGGCACATAGGTAAGTGAGTGTGCACAACACATTTCGTAAAAAGATGAAATGTTTATTTGATATCTGCAGCGTCATTAAAATTGGAATTTGCTCATCTTCAAACATAGTATAAATTGTTATAACCTCTTCAGAAAACAGTTTGTCAGCATACCAACTTCATAGCAAAATTGTATTCAGGGCTGAGCACAATGGCTCCCAGCACTTTGGGAGGCTGAGACTGGAGGATCACTTGAGCCCAGGTGTTCAAGACCAGCCTTGGCAACAAAGCAAGGCCCCATGTCTACCCTGGAGGGAGAAAAAAAAATTAGCCAGGCATGTTGCCATGTACCTGTAGTCCTAGCTACTTGTGAAGCTGAGTGGGAGGATCGCTTGAGCCCAGGAAGTTGAGACTGCAGTGAGCCGTGATTGCACCCCTGCACTGCAGCCTGGGTGACAGAATGAGATACTGTCACGAAAAGAAATAAAATAAAATTGCACCCCTGCAGTCGAGTCCAGATGACAGAATGAGACACTGCCTAAAAATATATGTGTATATATATATATTCCATAGAAACAGATTCAGAAATGCATAAAAATACATGCCTTTGCTCATTGTAGAATTGTTTATAAGAGCAGTCCAATTATTGCTGTTTGTTAAATAGCCACCAGTGTGAGGTTGGTTAAATAAAGACCCACCTAATGTCATACTATGTGCTTTTTATAAAGAGGTAGATTTGTTCATTCTTTGAAAAAAAAAAATCGAGTGCCAACAGTTTGCCAAATACAGCTATAAGTACTAGAGATACAACAGTGAAAACTGGTTAAAAGTCCCTACCCTCATATAGTTTATATTTGGGGAGGTTGGGGAGAGACAGCTATATGTACTAAATGAAAAAATAGCCCATTTTTAGTTAGGTCAAAAAACAAGTTGGAAGAAAGAAGAAAAGTTGCTGGACAATATGTATAGTATGATTCCCTTCTCATTACAAAAGTAGTGTCATTGACATACATGTTATACCTAGGGGACAAACATTAAAAAATATATAACATGCCATTAACTTTGTTTACCTGTGAAGCAGATTATAAGGAGCTTTTATTTTATAAATCATCTCATATGTTTATTGTTTAAATTTTCCTATAATGCTTAAGTTTCAATAATACATATTTATATTCAGGATAAATAAGATTTTAAAATATAACCTAAGTTCTTATTTTGAATAAGTCTCTCCATATTAACACAAGTTAATACTCATATAAGTCATTTTTAACATTGCCATTGAGACTTTTATTTTCCTCCAAGTGTTCTTACTCAGATACTCCATGAAATCTATCTATAAACTTTCTTCTTTTTATAGGAGTTTGCTGTCGATCCAGAGAAAATACAGTTGTATTCTTTATATCATTCACTCCATCATTATAAATATCATGTATATCTGATATGTAAGGATGAGGTAATTTCTTCTCATTTATTTAAAAAAGAAATGTATGTTTTTCAGAATATTAAGGAGATTCTACCTATAGTATTTTTGAATGTTTTAAAGAGAATTTTGAAATACATGTGTCTATATATTTTGCCTATGTATTCTGTAAATAATGACTCGATGATTTGTCGTTCTGAGTCTCTCTGCTATGTTTTTTGCTCAGATTTACCTGAGCCTCACCACCTATTATAGAAGCTATAGTTGGTAATGTTTTGAAGCTGCTGGTGCTTGCTTTCCATCGCCATAATAAATGATGTGTTATTGCATTTTGTTCTCTCAGTGTATAATGATGTTGCTTTAATTCACTTCAGTCACTGCTTTGATATCTTGCTGCCTTACTTATTATTTAGAATGGCCTTATCCCACTTAGTTGCAGAGAAATGGGGTTTTGTGCCTTGGCACGAAAAACTAAAAGTTAAAATTTAATTGTAGCTTTTACATTGTTCAGAAATTATACATGACAAAATATCACCTCGTGGATGGGATATAAGCATTAATTTCCACAGACAGGTTAAAGGGTTGTAGACAATACTACCTTATTTGACCAGCACTGTCACTTCATTTAATTAAAAAGGGTTAAGTTGGCCCAAGGCTTTATCTAATGTGTTTGACAGTACTCTGGTATGGAAAGATGCTCATAAATCTGACGTTTATATAGCAAAGGAGAAAGCAAAGATGGTGATGCAAAATAGGTTGACTATTTTTGCAATGCTCTAAAATGCAGAATCGGCTCCAAAATTTGTCATTTGGCTTCTAACATAAATTGGAAGAAATAAAGAAAGTTTAAAGTACTTTTTCTAGCCTTCCTTTCTGCCCTCTTGGAGCCAAAGATGAAAGGATTAGATCTCACCCAAATTTATGTGAAATAATCATTTTCCATGGATGGGATTAAGAAAAAATAAAATATCAGTACTTGCAGGTGAACTTAAGTATGAAGTGATAAGTACAAACTAATGTGGCAATTTTCTTTTTTTTAGATTTCTTCGGTGCAGAAAAAAAATGAAGATTTAGGACAGGAGGAAATTGTTCAACTTTGTATGAAAAATGTAAAATGGGTAGAGGACCTCTTTGAAAAATTTGGAGAACTTCTAAATCATGTACAGCAGAAGTGTTCCTAACTTTTCCACAAAAGTCCCATCTTTTTTATAGCACTAATGAAATGGCAGATATGGGGTGGTCAAAGATAATCAGCTGTCAAGTAGTGGTCTTCTGCAGGCCGGCCACTTCCATCATGGAACTGTCTTCGCCACCTCTGCTGAAGGACAGTGGTGCTGCCTTTAGGAAGTCAGTCAGTCCTCTGGAAATGGACCTAAGTCCTACCACATTTTTACCTAATGAATGATTTTTCTATTTTGTAAACCATTGGGTAACTTGAGTTTTATTTTCAGAAACATTTTTTGACAAATGATGAAGCATGCACTAAGTATAATTTTTCTTTATTGCTAGAGAAATAACACTTAAAGTAACGAGTATTATTTTTTTTTTCTGACTCTGGCTAAATACCAGAATGACAGAGAAGTGGCAGAAAGCATATGTCTGTACTCACATCTGGCCACAAAACCAGAAATATTGTACATTATGTAAACAGGTCTTCTGTGATGTGACATCCTGTATAAGAATATCATCAATTTAAAATATAAAATTTGGAAACTATTCTGCTTTACAGACTTCTTTTACTCTTAACATGTTCAGGAAACTGGATGTGGAATTGGTGCAATTCTCTGACTGCTTTTTGTGTCAAATTATATTGTGATAAAAAAACAATGACATACTATTTTCCCTATTGCAAAGAAAAGTATTTTCATTTATACTGTGTTTTTTCCTTTGGAAATTTTCAATTGTACATTTTATTTCAGTAATAGTTGTATTTTTCACAAGAAAAATGTTGTGGTTATAATTATGTTGGATATATCTCTACAATACCTTTTGTTACTTTTAGTAAATCTTATTTAGCTATATGTTGAATTTCTATTGTGAATTCTATCTTGAGGTAACCATTTTTGTTCATACAGATTTGCTTCAGTGTTATCCAGAATATGCATTCAGTGCTAGAATTAGTTTAGCTTTATAAATAGTGCTGTGTTTAACACTGCAGTAATTTTCTAATTCATAAATTTCTTACTAAACTAGCACTTGATTAACTTGTCGAGGTAAAAATCTAACTACATTTACATTTTAAAGAATAAAACTGATAATTAGACTATTTGCAGTGTTAAACACAGCTTCCTTAACTCTTAGAACTGGAAGTTGTAGAGCTCTCTTTTTGGTGCCTTTCCAACCTTTATACACACTATTGTAGCTTTCTTAGGTTTGATAGGTAGCATTTCAAGTAGTTTAGCTGAGACAGTGAATGTATTAGGTTCAACATGACCTTGTGTTTTATTTGCGTTTGCCAACAGGATGCCTTATTTGTTTGAGAAAAAGATTTACTAGTGTCATTCTAAACTATCTCCTTTTTTAGGATTCTAAAGAAGTTAATCATCATCCTTTTGTTTATTTTACCACCATTTAGTGCCTTAAATCCTATCAAGAGAGCAGTGTTACTGCTCAATGCCCAAATAAGATACATGGCTATTGCTATTGTCTTGATTTTGAATTAACAGGCCAACTTTTTATACTTAAAACCTCAGTAAACTGGCAAAGAATTGAAAATAATGTGACTTGAGAATAAACATTGTAGCGTTGGGTGAAAAATGAGGATTTGAGTTAAGCTTACATATTTATTTCTGATGGTTATCTTATTAAAAGCAATAATCCTTAATACTGTACTTGCCATTAGACTAGGTACTCAGTAATGGAAGTTTCTCTCAAGGGTTAAATGTTCTATTTTTGAAAGTTTTAAAAAACCTGTTTGGGTGGTTTATTTTGAAAACAAAAGTAACCTATTAGATTCATTTTGCCTAACTCATATGAGAGACGCAGAGTGTCAACGGTGGGAGCATCATAAAATGAATTTTCCAAGTGAAGAAGAGTAGGAAGCAGCCGTATTTCTTTCTGATAGTATTGACTCTGGATAGAATTGCTGTCTTTCATTTCCAAAGTGCAGAGTAGGGAACTACATCTCCTAATGTAGCATTGTAAATATATATCTTTATATTACTTTTCCAGCTTACGTTTCTGAGTCATTGATAATTTAAGTATTTTTAAAAGCCACCTTACATTTAGGTAGCTCTTGGAGTGAATGTTTGAATTCACTAGCCACATTTTCTTCATGATATGCCTCATGGCAAACAAAGATATCTCTTTAAGGTTAATCTTATGTTTCCCATAGAAAATAACCCATTTCCTTTTGCACTGCAGTTGCCCTCAAACTGCTTACAGTTGTATTCATTTTAGTACAACAAAGGTTTTTATAATATGGGAGGCTAAGTCTATTGATACTGCCTCAAAGAGACCCTATTGTTTAGCTGCATCATGTTCTCTCATTTGATCCATAGAGCATAGGCAAAGACATCAACCTCAGGCCTTAGAGAAAAATGGAAATGTTAATATGACAACCATTCATGAGTTATCGCTTTGTATGAATTTAATACAGTCATGCGTTGCTTAACAACAGGGATACATTCTGAGAAATGCATTGTTAGGCACTTCCGTTGTGCGAACATCATAGTGCACAAACCTAGATGGCATAGCCTACAACATGCCCAGGCTATACAGTAAACCTGTACAGCGTGTTACTGTACTGAATACTGTAGGCAGTTGTAACACAATGGTATCTGTGTATTTAGACATAGAAAAGGGACAGTAAGAATATCGTATTATAATCTTATGGGACCACTGTCAAATATGTGGTGTCTGACTAAAAAGTTGTTCTGCAGCGCATGACTATAAATACCTAGCTGGTTAGCATTTACATTCCTTGCCAGGGAGTTTGAAATTTATAACAGAGAAATAACTTTAGGTTTTACGTAGAGTTGAAGAGGTAAAGCACATGTTGCCACAACCCAGGAAAGTATTTTTAAGAAAGATTGGATTTTCCTACCTTTAGAGATCTAAAAATAATTTAATATAAAAAATCAGTTTGTGTTGGTGTTTATTACTAGTTCAGATGAGTGGCTGCTGAAGTCATAAATGCATAATGATTTATGAATTAGCACAGTAAGTTGACACCAGAAACTGCCCATTTCTGTATCACACTATCAAATAGGAAACATTGGTAAGATGGGGGGAACAAAATCTTATTTTAAAATGGCTTATAAAGTTTTCAGATTACTTTGAAAATTCTAAATTTGTTTCTAAAACTTGAAAATATATAGATGGACTCATGGATTAAGATTGTTTGCAAAGCTTTCCTCACATTTTTAAAGTGTAATTTTCCTTTTAATATACATATTTATTTTCTTTTTAAAGCAGCTATATCCCAACCCATGACTTTGGAGATACACCTATAAAACCAGTATAACAGCAGGGTTATTGAAGCAGCTTTCTCAAATGTTGCTTCAGATGTGCAAGTTGCAATTTTTATTGTATTTATAGAATACAATTTTTGTTTTAAACTGTATTTCAATCAATTTCTCCAAGATGTTTTTCATATAGAATGAAATATCCCAGGATAACTGCTTCTGTGTCAGTTGCATTTGACGCATAACTGCACAAATGAACAGTGTATACTCTTGGTTGTGCATTAACTTACGTGTACAAGTTTTGGCATCTATGTTCACAAATGCATGTGTTAGCAAATCACCTTTATTTATAAGTGACAATAACTGAAGTTAAGGCTATAAAGAAACCTACATTTGTAGTCCAGCGTTTTCATTTGGTTCATAACACAATGTATGGAAATGTGAAAGACAATTTTGTACATTTGTTTGTTACTAACTCAGATCATTAAAATGAAAACAACTTTTTAAACAAGAAAATCAGAATGTTTGGGTTTTTTGTTTTTAAGAATTGAAAACAGGTATCGTATAGCCAAAATCATCATGTTACAGATTCCTCACACAACCTAAACAAAGTTATTAGTTACAAATGGTATAGGGCCCACCCATTTTCTCAGATTATTTTAAGTCAGTATTTGATGAATTACACATCCTTAGCTGGCAATTGCAGAATATAAAATTTAAGAGTTTCTGTTTTAAGATACAACTCTTTTAGTCCTTTCCACCTATAAAGAGTCATAAATCGCCAGATACAGTGGCTCATGCCTGTAATCCCAGCCCTTTGGGAGGCCAAGATGGGCAGATCACAAGGTCAGGAGATCAACACTATCCTGGCCAACATGGTGAAACCCCATCTCTGCTAAAAATATAAAAATTGGCTGGGCGTGGTGGCTCGTGCCTGTAGTCCCAGCTGCTTGTGAGGGTGTGGCAGGAGAATCGCTTGAACCAGGCAGTTGGAGGTTGCAGTGAGCTGCGATCTTGCCACTGCACTTCAGCCTGCCTGGCAACAGAACGAGACTCCATCTCAAAAAAAAAAAAAGTTATAAATCCATTAATTTGTAAATCCATTAACTTATCCTAGTTTTATTTTAAAACAGTGTACAGCTAGAAATAATTGATAATATCAAGGTATTCTGTCATCTCTATAAACTATTGAGTAGGTTAAAAAAAAAAGTGTCCAGACTGGTGAGTTGATTTTCTGAATAAGATTCTGCCTTAATCTTCACATAATATTTTCAGCATACTAAGTATTTAAAGTGAAGATACTGTTAACATGCTTGCTGTCTTGTAGTATGTATTGTAAAAGCACTGAATCTTCATGCCTTTATACAGTTAGAAAATAAATCTTTAATGTAATAAATGATCTGTATCAAATATTTCTCATCTCAGTAAGGTCGGAAAAAAACCTTTTTACTTCTATGACATCTCTGTTTTATCCTCTATTGGTTGTTGAAATTGCTGTTCGTTTTAGTATTTTCCACAAAATATTTTAGAAAATAGTCATTATTCAAGTGATTTATATAAACCTGAATGACAGCACATATACTATACTGCTCTGTTAATGTTTTGTTACTTTTTTTTTTTTTTTTTTTTGAAAGAAAGAGAAAGAGAAAAGGGGAGAGAGAACAGGAGTCTTGCTCTATTGCCCAGGCTGGAATGCAATCTAAAAATAGGTATTAAAAACCTCTTTTATGCCGATAGTTGTGCTTAACAGCGGAGACAGGAAGAAATAAGGGAAGAAAATAACAAACAAGCGGCCAACCAATATTTCATTTAAGTCTGTGAAATGCTATGGAAATGCTGAAGAGTGATTTACTTCCAATTATGTGGTCACTTTCAAAATAGGTGTAATATGGTACTGAGAAAAATGTATGTTCTGTGGACCTGGGGTGAAGAATTCTATAAATATTCACTGGGTTTACTTGTTCCAGGTCTGAGTTCAAATCATACATGTCCCTGTTAATTTTCTATCTCGTTGACCCGTCGAATATTAACAATGTGGTGTTAAAGTCTCCCGCTATTATTGTGCGGGAGGCCAAGTCTCTTTATGAGTCATTTAAGAACTTGTCTTATGTATCTGGGTGTTCCTATATTGGGTGCATATATATTTATGATCATTGACTCCTGTTGTTGCATTGATCTTTTTACCATTATGTATGTAATGTCCTTCTTTGTTTCTTTTAGTCTTTGTTACTATTAAAGTCTATTTTGTCAGAGACGAAAGTTACAACTCCTGTTTTCTCTTTTTCTTTTTCTTTTTTTTTCTCTCCATTTGATTGGTAAGTCTTCCACCAACCTTTTGTTTTGAATCTTTGTCCTTGATTATGAGATGGATCTGGATACAGCGAACCAATGGGTTTTGACTTTTTATTCAATTTGCCTGTCTGTGTCTTGGATTGGGGCATTTAATCCATTTAAATTTAGGATTAATATTGATATTTGTGAGTTTAATATTGTCGTTTAATACTAGCTGGCTATTTTGCCCATTAGTTGATATAGATTCTTCATTATGGAGATACTCTTTACCTTTTGCTAAGTTTTTGGGATGACTGATACTGGTTGTTCCTTTCTGTATATAATGCTTCTTTCAGAAACTCTTGTAAAGCAGGCCTGGTGGTGATGAAATCTGAGTGCTTGCTTGTTCGCGAAAAATTTTATTTTTCCTTCATATATGAAGCTTAATTTGGCTGGATATGAGATTCTGGGTTGAAAATTCTTTGAGGATATTGAATATTGACCCCCACTCTCTTCTAGTTTGTAGGGTTTCAGCTGAGAGATCTGCTGTGAGTCTGATAGGCTTCCCTTTATGACCTTTCTCTCTAGCTGCCCTTAGAATTTTCTCCTTTATTTCAACCCTGGTGAATCTAATGATTATGTGTCTTGGGGTTGCTCTACTTGAGGAATATCTTTGTGGTGTTCTCTGTATTACCTGAAGTTGAGTATTTTCCTGCCTTACTAGGTTAGGAAAGTTTTCCTGAATAAAATCCTGAAGAATATTTTCCAGCTTGGATTCATTCTCTTCATGACATTCAGGTACACCTGTCAAACATAAATTAGGTCTTTTCACATAGTCCCATATTTCTTGGAGACTTTGCTCATTCCTTTTTACTCTTTCTTCTCTAATCTTGTCTTCTCATTTCGTTTCATTAAGTTGGTCTTCGACCTCTGATATCCTTTCTTCTGCTTGATCAATTCGACTGTTAAAACCTGTGCATACTTCGCGGCGTTCTCGTATTGTATTCTTCAGTTCCATTAATTCACTTATATTCCTCTCTAAATTGTCTGTTCTCGTTAGGATGTCATCAAACCTTTTTTCGAGGTTCTTAGTTTCTAGAACATGTTCTTTTAACTCACGGAAGTTTCTTATTATCCACCTTCTGAAGCCTAAATCTGTTAATGGAACGCACTCGTTCTCCATCAGGACTTGTTCCCTTGTTGATGAGAAACTGTGATCCCCTGTAAAGGAAGAGGCATTCCGATTTTGGGGATTCTCAGCCTTTTTACGACTGTCTATCTTTTTGCTTTGTTTTTGAGACAGATTCTTGCTCTGTTGCCCAGGCTGGAGTGCAGTGGCACGATCTCAGTTCACTGCAGCCTCAGCCTCTCAAGTAGCTAGGATTATAGGTGGGAGCCACAATGCCCGGCTAACTTTTTGTATTTTTGGTAGAGATAGGGTTTTGCCATGTTGCCCAGGCTAGTCTTGAACTTTTGGCTTCAAGTGATCCACCTGCCTCAGCCTCCCAAAGTCCTGGGATTACAGGCATGCGCCACCTCGCCCAGCCTACTGTCTGGTTTTGTTTGTTTTACTGTACTGTGTCTCAGACGCATGCTATAAACTCAACTCATCCTGAACCTTCTCTAGGAAGATGTGAAAGAGGTTACTTCTACTCTTTGGTTTTCCAAATAGAAATATTTTATTACACAAAAAATAACAAAGCAACTCATGGCTTGTTTTTTAAAAAGACAAACTATGGAAACGTGTAAAGAAAGAGATACAAACTACTCTCCACTGAGCCTTTTTTTTTAAGGAGGTCTGGGATCTCCATTGCCCAGGCTGGAGTGCAGTGGCACCATCACTGCTTACTGTAGCCTCCACTTCCTGGGCTCCAAGGATCCTCCCACCACAGACTGAAGAATAGCTGGGACTACAGGCACGCACCCCCACACCAGGCTAATTTTGGTCGTTTTTGTAGAGATGCGGTTTCACCACATTGCCTGGGCTGGAAACTCCTGGACTCCAGTGATCCACCCACCTGGGCCTCCAAAGTGCTGGGATTACAGGTGTGAGCCACCACACCTGGCCATACTAAGTCTTGATACTGGCCTAAAACATGCTTTCAGTTCAATATGGGATGGGTTACAAGATTTGGAACTGTGGGTTGCTCCTTTTCTGTGGTGTAGCTTTAATTCCTAAATTTGGTATACCAATGTTTAAATTAAAAAGCAGATTCTCAAGTGAAATCAAAATGATCTGGGTTATTGATCATTTTAGGTTTTATATATATATATATCTGTTCTTCAGGTAGGATGAATAATTTAGAGCTGACTGGTTTCAAATTAAAGGAAGATACAATTACCGACTGGTCTATTGTTAAACCTTATCTATTTTATGATGTTAATCAGGAGTCAAGATACTGCTTTACAAAAATAACGTGTCTTGCATATAATTTACCTGTGGGTAAAGTTTACTGTTTTCATCCAAAGTATAGATTTTCTTTTATTTTTATTCCTTAAGGTATTTACAATGAGGCAACAACAAAAATCATTTAAGACATAGAATGAAAAATGAAAGGCATAGTAGAAATGTTTTTCTAAAACCACATCCAGGATTATCTTTCACCTGCCTGCCTTCCCGCATTGTGGCCCAGGCCTGAGGGCCATCCAAATTCCTTAAAGTATGGGTTTTTTCCTGCCTCCACTCCTTCCTGTTGCCCCTTTTGAATTAGTCTTCTTTACATCTCAGTCTGCAGATTGCACTTTAACTTCACTTCAGCTGAACCAGATTAGGGGGTTTTTTTTGTTTGTTTGTTCCCTTGTTTTGAGATAGGGTCTCAGCTCTGTCACCCAGGTTGGAGTGTAGTGGCGCCTCACAGCTCACTGCAGCCTTGAACTCCTGAGCTCAAGCAATCCTCCTGCCTAGCTTCCTGAGTAGCTGGGACTACAAGCACATGCCACTGCGCCCAGCTAATTTTAAATTTTTTGTAGAGACAAGTCTCTCTTTGTTGCCCAGGCTGGTCTCGAACTCTTGATTTCAAGAGATCTTCCTGCCTTGACCTCCCAAAGTGCTGGGATTACAGGTGTGAACCACTGTGCCCAGCCAGATTAGGTTTTAATCCTCTGAACCAGATTAAGTGCCCTTGGTTACCCTAGCATAGCATTTATAACACTTTGTTGTGGTTATATGATTGCTGGACTTTCTTTGCTGCTGGTTTCTGTCATCTGATAATAGGACTCATGAGTTTTCTTTTGTTCATTTGACAAAAATCATCTAAAACATAGAATAAAAAATAAAGGGCATAGTAGAAATGTTTTTTTAAAACCACATCCAGGATTATCTTTCACTTGCCTGCCTTCCTCCATTGTGGCCCAGGCCTGAGGGCCATCTAAATTCCTTAAAGTATATGGGAATTTGGCATACCATGCACTGTCTGAAACATAGTATATTCTCATTAAACATTCGGCAAATAACTGGATATTTGAAAAAAAGGGAATATTAAAAAGGTTAAAAACAGGAAAGTATTCATTGGATTGTGTAATAAAGAACTTGAGGAGAATTACAACTGCAGAAGAAAATGACTACACAACAATTTGTACAATATCAAAAACTGATATTTTATGAAAAAGTGAAATGCAGTAGCCATCATATTTTACATTTTGTCCTCACATGCAGAAAGAGCTCATATATTCCTCGATCTGGGGCTTGAGATTCTCCAACAGAATAGCTGGGGAAGAAAGTACTGTCGAAAGAATTCTTTAAAGCCTGATGTGATGGTACACCTATAGTCTTAGCTACTCAGGAGGCTGAGGCGGGAGGATTACTTTAGCCCAGGAGTTCAAGGTTGCAATGAGCTATGATTGTACCACTGCACTGAAGCTGGGTAACTGTCAAAAAAATTAAGTTTCTGGCTGGGCACAGTGGCTCATGCCTGTAATCCCAGCACTTTGGGAGACCAAGGCAGGTGGATTGCACACAGTCAGAAGTTCAAAACCAGCCTGGCCAACATGGTGAAACCCGGTCTCTACTAAAAAAATAAAAATAAAAAAAAATTTAAAAAAAGCTAGGTGTGGTGGCAGGTGCCTGTAATCCCAGCTACTTGGGAGGCAGAGGCAGGAGAACTGCTTGAACCCAGGTGGTGGAGGTTGCAGTGAGCCAAGATCACACCATTGCACTCCAGCCTAGGCAACAGAGTGAAACTCTGTCTAAATAGATAAATAAAAATGGGCCAGCTGCAGTGGCTCATGTCTGTAATCCCAGCACTTTGGGTGGCCAAGGCGGGCAGATCAGGAGGTCAGGAGCTCAAGCCAGACTGGCCAACATGGTGAAACCCTGTCTCAACTCAAAAATACAAAAATTAGCTAGGCATGGTGGTTCCTGCCTGTAATTACAGCTACTTAGGAGGCTGAGGTAAGAGAATTGCTTGAACTGGGACCCGGGAAGCGGAGATTGCAGTGAGCCGAGATCACGCCACTGCATCCAGCCTGGGCTACAGAGCGAGACTCCATCTCATTCATAAATAAAGTTTCTGTGAAATGAACAAAACACTCTGGTCGAGGGAGTTTATCTCCTTGAGGAGGGTAAGGAAAGACTTCATGGAAACAATGATTCAGCTGAACCTCAAAGGTTAACAGAGCTGGTGGGGAAAGAAGGCATAATGCTTAGTTTGTTTTCAGGACAATGGTTTCTGCTCCAGTTTTGCCACTAGCTCGATCCTCAGGCATGCCATGTGAAACCTAATCTGAATCCATTTTCTCATCCTGAAAGTGAAGCAAGAAACAATTTTAAAGCTGTTAATATTAGTTGACTCTAGATAGACCAGGATAGACTAGAATGTTGGTAGAAATGCAGAGTGGTTCAGTTAGCAGCACTAGAATAGTAAGAATGGAAAGGTCTTACTACATTTTTCACTATCTTGCAAGACTTATGTCAAAACCATTAAGCAGCTATTTTACACATACACACATACCTTAGCAATCTAGTTCACCTTGTGACACTAACCTAAAATTAATTAGAAACATTGTGTCGGCCGGGCGCGGTGGCTCAAGCCTGTAATCCCAGCACTTTGGGAGGCCGAGGCGGGTGGATCACGAGGTCAAGAGATCGAGACCATCCTGGTCAACATGGTGAAACCCCGTCTCTACTAAAAATACAAAAATTCAGCTGGGCATGGTGGCGTGTGCCTGTAATCCCAGCTACTCAGGAGGCTGAGGCAGGAGAATTGCCTGAACCCAGGAGGCGGAGGTTGCGGTGAGCCGAGATCGCGCCATTGCACTCCAGCCTGGGTAACAAGAGCAAAACTCCGTCTCAAAAAAAAAAAAAAAGAAAAGAAACATTGTGTCACCAGTCAATTTTGAAATGCTTAGGGGCTGTATGCACAATCTTCATCTTTATATATCCAACAGCACAAAGTATTTCACTCCATAGGTACTTAATAGGTATGTGTTACGTAGATGGGTATCTAAATAAGTTTCTTTGGAATCAAAGTGTTTTCAAGGTGGCCTCTTAAAATAGTTCAAAATACCCTGTTGTCAGTGGTACATTCCCTGCATTCCTTCTCTGTCTTCAAGAAAAAGCACCTCTCTTACAGTACAAATTATTTTCATATCACTCTTTTTTTCTTTTTTTGAGACAGAGTCTTGCTCTGTCACTCAGGCTGGAGTGCAGTGGCGCAGTCTCGGGTCACTGCAACCTCCGCCTCCCGGGTTCAAGCGATTCTCCTGCCTCAGCCTCCGAGTAAGCTGGGATTACAGGTGCCCACCACCATGCCTGGCTAATTTTTGTATTTGTAGTAGAGACGGGGTTTCACCATGTTGGTCAGGCTGGTCTTGAACTCCTGACGTTGTGATCCCCTGCTTTGGCCTCCCAAAGTGCTGCATTACAGGTGTGAGACACCCCACCCGGCCCTCTTTCATATCACTCTTTAGTTCTCCTCATTCTGCTTACTTCACAACACACCAGAATCCATTCTCCCAATTTGTGTTTTGAATTGCTATTTAATTCATGGCAGTGAATGGGCTATCATCAGAGAGGAGGTATCTTGGAGCAGTGAAGTAAGAGAATTCAAAACATTAGCAACAGGCTAACAGAAAGAACCTGGTTTTAGAATGAAGTTTTAAAATTAGCCTTGTTTACTTAGACTTTACCAATCAATGACTTAAGAACTGTTTAAGGGCCACTTAGTGGGTCTTTATAATGTCAGTCCTCCATTGAGTTTATTATAAGATAATGTTATTTGATTTAAGTAGAAGTCAGGAAGTTAGGGTTTTTCCTAGCTGACGCTAATGTTAATGCATTAACATTATCACAGGAGTTTGCAAACAATCCACTATCAAAAAGATTACATAGTAAAGCACCATTTAAAGGCACTACAAAACAAAAACTTGCCTTCTTTTAACTGTGCCCGTATGCTCATGAACAATATTCTGCAATCCAAATGAGAAATACAAGAAGTCCACTAGCATCGTGGCTCAAAGGTGTAATTCCAGCACTTTGGGAGGCCAAGGTGGACAGATTGCTTGAGCCCAGGAATTCAAGACCGGTCTGGTAACAGAGTGAGACCTTGTCTCTACTAAAATTTTTAAAAATTGGCTGGGCACAGTGGCTCACACCTGTAATCCCAGCACTTTGGGAGGCTGAGGTGGGTGGATCAAGAGGTCAGGAGTTCAAGACCAGCCTGGCCAAGATAGTGAAACCCTGTCTCCACTAAAAATACAAAAAAACTAACTAGGCGTGGTGGTAGGCACCTTTAATCCCAGCTACTCGGGAAGCTGAGGCAGAGAACTGCTTGAACCCAGGAGGTGGAGGTTGCAGTGAGCTGAGATTGCGCCACTGCACTTCAGCCTGGGAGGCAGAGTGAAACTGCATCTCAAAAAGAAAAAAAAAATTTTTTTAATTAGCTGGGTGTGGTGGTGTGCACCTGTAGTCCCAGCTACTTGGGAGGCTGAGGCAAGAGAATTGCTTGAACCCAGGAGGCAGAGGTTGCCCTGAGCTGAGATGGTGCCATTGCACCCCAGCCTGGGTGACACAGCAAGACTCAGTGTCAAAAAAACAAAAACAAAAACAAAACAAAAAAACCCAATGAATACTACCACATTGGGGGTTAGGGCTTCAATATAAGAATTGCAGGAGTACGAAAACATCCAGTCCATAACAACCACTGACCTAGGTGTCAACCACAGCACAGAAAAGGTGAAAGCCTTGTAGCTATCACTGATTGTCTTAAAATTCTCTCTAGTCTATCCAGAATCAAGAACATCATTTATTTATACTCTTCTCTTCTGCTGTAGGATTTTCAGATGTTCACAACTCCCTTAGCACAGACAATACAGACCACTAGTAAAGACCTTAGCTACTGAGTCATATTCTTTGAACTTCACAAAAGGAAACATATCCTGTCAGTTCCTAAATAAATCTTACCTTTCCCCATCTCTCTCCTCTGTCTTCTTTTTGGTCCAAACCACCATCATCTCATGGCAGGACTACTATAGTAATCCCTGAAATGCTGCCTCCCGCTTCCCGTCTGCTTTCTTCTGTCCATTCTCCATGAAGCAGTCTGATTTTCAAACTCTGATTATGTGAGTCCCATTGGAAATCTATCAGTGCTGCCTGTTGTTGTTAGGATTAAAGCAAAAACGCTAATGTTTGAGACATCTAACAGGGCCAGATATATCTTTCTGCTTTACGTAAAAGGGAAGACAAAAGAAGCAAAAATTGTTTTCAAACACTGAACAATGTGCAGCATGGACAGTAACCTTGAGAGAAGGGAAACAAATCAGTAGCAAGAAAACAACTCAATTCTTT
>NW_016107836.1:945292-946458 GCF_001604975.1 Cebus imitator
AAAGTTGCTAAGATTTTAAGTGTTCTTCATCAGGAAAAACGGTATTTGAGGCAATGCATATGTTAAATAGCTTGATTTAGCCACAATGTATATATATATCGAAACATCATGTTGTATATCTTGAATATATACAGTGCTTACTTTTAAATTAAAAAAAATTAAAAGCAGAGATTGTCAGATTAGATTTTGGTGGGTATTTTCTTTTTGAGACAGAGTCTTGCTCTGTAGCCCAAGCTGGAGTGCTGTGGCTTACTGCAACCTCTGCCTTCCAGGTTCAAGCGTTAACTCCTGACTCAGCCCCCCAAATATCTGGGACTACAGGCACGTGCCACCACAATGGGCTAATTTTTGTATTTTTAGTAGAGACCGGGTTTCACCATGTTGGCCAGGCAGGTCTCAAACTCCTGACCTCAGGTGATGCGCCCACCTCGGCCTCCCAAAGGGTTGGGATTACATGCACAAGCCATTGTACCCGGTCTTTGTCAAATTAGATTTTAAAAAAACTTTGTACAGCGTACAAGAAACCTACTTTACTAAAAAGATATAAATACTTAAAAGTAAAGAGATGAAAAAAATACATACTATACATAGTAGGTTGAATGGTGGCCCCCACAAACATATGTCCACGTCCTAATCCCCAGAATTTATAAATGTGACTTTAGTTGGAAATAGGGTGGTTTTTTTTCTGTAGATGTAATTAAATTAAAAATTCTGAAATGAGATCATCCTCAATTATCCTAGTTAGTGGATCCTAACTCTAATGACAAGTGTCCTCATAAAAGATGGATGAGAAAAAATGCAGAGGAGAAGGTGATGTGAAGACACAGGCAGAGATCAGAATTGTGCAGCCACAATCCAAAAAACACCTGGAGCCCCCAGAAACTGGAAGAAGCCAGGCAAGATTCTCCCCTAAAGCTTTTGGAAGGAATGTTGCACTGCGGACACCTTGATTTCAGACCTCCAGCCTCCAGAACTGTAGGAGAAGAAATTTCTGTGGTTGAAGTCACCACATTTGTGATGATTTGTTATAGTAGCCCTAGGAAACTAATATACCATGTAAATCCTAACCACAAGAAAACTGGATGGCCTATATTACTGTAAAAGTAGACTACAAAGCCCAGATTAAAGACAGTCATTTCATAATGACAATGGGGCCAATGCATCAA
>NW_016107836.1:948249-951571 GCF_001604975.1 Cebus imitator
TCCGCCTCCTGGGTTCAGGCAATTCTCCTGCCTCAGCCTCCTGAGTAGCTGGGATTACAGGCACGTGCCACCATGCCCAGCTAATTTTTTGTATTTTTAGTAGAGACAGGTTTCACCATGTTGACGAGGATGGTCTCAATCTCTTGACCTCGTGATCCACCTGCCTCGGCCTCCCAAAGTGCTGGGATTACAGGCTTGAGCCACCGCGCCCGGCCTACTCCAACTTTCTTATGGTTGCTGTTTCTATTATATATTTGTCCATCTTTTTACTTTCAATACATTTATATTTTTAACCTGTCTCTAGTAGACAGAATATAGTTTGATCATATTTTTTATTCAATTTGACCACCTCTATCTTTTTTTGAAATGTTGAATCTATTCACATTTAATGGTAATGTTGCTATATTTACTTCCATTTTTTTTGTTTTCCATAAATCTCATGTCTGTTTTCTTTTATTCTTTATTTTCTTTTATGTTAAGTAAATATTTTCTAATGTAGCATTTAAAATTCTTTCATTTTTTTCACATTTTTTGTTTAGTGATTGCACTAGAGTTCGCCATATACCTCTTATTAGAATCAGCTTCAGATTTATACAAGCTTTATTCTGATGATATACAGAAATGTTACTATTACATAGCTCTATTCCTTCTCCCCACTTTCATAATATTATTGTCACATATATATTACATCTCAATATAACCAGGCAACAATACGTTTTTATAATTATAACTTTACCATCTGTAGTCATTTTCTTAGCCCAATGCACATTTGCTCATACACCCTTTGCTATTAATGGCAAATATAATTCACATATATTACATTTCTGTATGTTATAGGCCCAATAATACATTATATACATATTACACAATTGCTGTTTAAATCACTTAACAGAGGAAAGGGAAAATATGCATGTATACTGTCTTTTTAAGTTATATAATTACCTTTACAGGTGCTCTTTATTTTTTGGTGTGAATTTGAATTATCATCTGGGATCATTTAATGTTAGCCTGAATAACTTCCTTAAGTATTTCTTGTAAGGCAGTCTGTTAGCAACAATTTTTCTCAGTTTTTGTTTATGTGAGAAAGTCTTTATTTTACCTTCACTTGTGAAAGATGGCTTTTCTAGATACAGAATTCTCAACTGACTTTTTTTTTTCTTGCATACTTTGAATATGTTGTCCCACTGCCTTCTGGCCTCAATTGTTTCTATTGTGCATTCAGCTGTTAACCTTATTGAATTTTTCGTGGAAGTAACAAGTCATTTTCTCTTGCTGCTTTCAAAATTTTCTCCTCATCTAAGACTTTCAGCATATTTAATATGATGAGTCTGCGGATCTCTTTTTATTTATCCTACTTGGAGTTAATTGAGCTTCCTAGATGTGTAAGATTTTTATTTTGGGAAATAAAATTAATTTTTTTTTTAATAATTAATTTGGGAAGTTTTCTCCATTATTTTTTCAAATATGTTTTCTGTTCCTTTCCACTATATGTATGTTGCTGTGTTTAACAGTATGTCATATTTCTCTGAGGCTTTCTTCATTTTTTAAAATTCATTTTTCTCTGTTTTTCTTCATGCTGCATAATCACTATCGATCTATCTTCAAGTTTACTTATTCTTCTATCAGTTCAAATGTAATAGTGAGCTCCTGTTGTTTTTTCTTTCAGTTACTACATTTTTCAATTTCAGAATTCCATTTGGTTCTTTTAAAATAATTTCTATATCCTTACTAATATTCTTTATTTGAAGAAACATTGTCATTATACCTTCCTTTGCTTCTTTAATTATGGCTTCCTTTAGTTCTATGACCATATTTATGATAGCTTCTTAGATAAATCTGATAAATCTGACATTGAGTCATTATCATAGACAACTTCTGTTGCCTGCTTTCCTCAAGGCATGAGTCATACTATTTTTGTTGTTGTTTTCGTTTTTGCAGTCTTCAAAAGTTTTCATTTGAAATGAGATGTTTTAGACATTATTGTAACTATATATATAGTAGCTATATTATTTAGCCATATATATGTGTTGTACACATATATACATTAGATATGTGTATATACATATGTGTGTGTATACATATATATAACTCTGGGTGTTGTCATTATTACTGGATTATTTGTTTAGTCATTGGCTGGATTATTTCAGTGAGGCCCTCTCTACCCTTACCTTCAGTATTGAGCCTCTGGAGTTGTTCCTCAGGGAAGTGCAGTTTTAGGTATGCCCACAGTCACTGTAGGATGACAGTTGCTTTGGCATGTCTCTCTGCCTCTCTTCCACTGACTACATCTGGGTGTTAGCTCCATTAATTACATTTAATTGCTCTATCAATGTCAGCAATGGGTTGGGGCATAAACTGTTCTATAAATTAATCCAGTCAAGGCTGATTTGAAGAAATAGTTTCCAAGGAATAGTTTCAGTGTTTGATATTTGTTCTGACCCTAGCAGGGCTTCTCCCAGCTCTCTTCTTACTCTCTTCTAAAAACTAGGCAGTCCACAGTATAGCCTGTATCTTGAATCTCTTCCCAATTGCCTTTCACGACAACCTGAACTGTTCTCATGAATGCCCTTAGCCTTGATCTTCTCCATACCCTGTTGCAAATGAAGACAGTTCCATTCTGAAAAGATTGATAGTCATCATTCTTATGAGCTGCCTGAGCCCAGACTGTAGAATCAGGTATGGGGATCACGGCAAACTTCTGAGTGACATCCGTCCTCTCTGGGCTAGGTGCTAGTTGAAGGAAGGAGGAAGCAGCAAGGGTCGTCTAAGTTTGCCTCTCCTGTCACGGAACCACTGCTTTATAAGCCAGGGAAAAGATGATCAGGGCCCCAATAATCTCAATATGTTACACCCAAGAGTAGAGCCTCTGTTACATGAGTGGAAAGAAAGGAGTCCCTACACTACTTACCTAGGACTTTGCCTCACAACAGGCAGTTGAAGGCTGAATGAGAAATGCTGATAATCTGATCCTCCCAGGAATTAAGTTCTCCCAGTAGGAGCTTGTGGATTAATGAGTCCTGTGTTCTTGGATGCATCAGTCTGGAGTAGAATCCCTGCCTTACTGAATTGGGAGGAGGAGGAAAGTAGTGGTCTGCTTCAATACCACAAACTCTCACCTTTCTCACCCAATTTTCAGACATTTTCTTTTCTTTTTCTTTGCAAGACAGGTCTTGCTCTGCTGCTCAGCCTGGAATGCAGTGGTGCAATCATGGCTCACTGCAGCCTCAACTTCCTGGGCTTAAGAGATCTTCCCAACTCAGTCCCACAAATAGCTGGGACCACAGGCACACACCACCATACCTGGCTCATTTTTTTTTTTTTT
>NW_016107836.1:951611-953168 GCF_001604975.1 Cebus imitator
TTCTCCTGCCTCAGCCTCCTGAGTAGCTGGGATTACAGGCACGCACCACCATGCCCAGCTAATTTTTTGTATTTTTAGTAGAGACGGGTTTCACCGTGTTGACCAGGATGGTCTCGATCTCTTGACCTCGTGATCCACCCGCCTCGGCCTCCCAAAGTGCTGGGATTACAGGCTTGAGCCACCGTGCCCGGCCAATTTTTTTTTAATTATTTTTTTAGAGACAAAGTCTCCCTGTGTTGCCCAGGCTGGTCTTGAACTCCTGGGCTCAAGCAATTCTTAGCCTCCCAAAGTCCTGGGATTATAGGTGTGAGCCACCATGCTTAGCCCAGATATTCTCTTGAATAGATGTTTACTTGTTGTTTGTCCTTAGGTCAATTTCCAGAGGCTTTACATAGCTGTCATTTAGAAAATTTCTGGAGCATAGCGGCACATTCCTGTGGTCCCAGCTACTTAGCAGGCTGAGGCAGAAGGATCACTTGAACCCATGAGGTTGAGGCTATAGTGAGCCGTAGTTGTGTCATTGCACTCCAGCCTGGGCAACAGAGGGAGACCCTATCTCAAATAAATAAATAGCAAAAATAATTGTTGCCAGTTCCACTGAAGAGTGGGTCAGTTGTGCTCCTCTCAGTGTCATGATGATACTCAATCTCCAGCTGTTACGGATATTTTCTTTCTTTTTTTTTCTTGAGACAGAGTCTCGCTCTGACACCCAGGCTGGAGTGCAATGACACACTCTCAGCTCACCAGAACCTCTGCCTCCCTGGTTCAAACGATTCTCCTGCCTCAGCCTCCCGAGTAACTGGGATTACAGGTGTCTGCCTTTTTGTATTTTTAGTAGAGACAGGGTTTTACCCTGTTGGTCAGCCTGGACTTGAGCTCCTGACCTCGTGATCCACCCACCTCAGTCTCCCAAAGTGCTAAGATTACAGACGTGAGCCACTGCACCTGAATTCCAGCTGCTATGGTTTAAAAATGTATGTTATTATGCAGAAATTGAAATGGTGTATAGTTTATATAACTGTAGGGGTCTTTGTACCATGTTTGCATGTGATAAAAATATATGATAATTATATAAATAAATTAATATGGTATAGTTTGTGTATGTAATAAAAAGAATAATTAAAATTTATATTATGTTTTTTGGTAGCATTGTATATAAAATTGCAGAAAATACACTTTTTCCTTTTCCTTTCTTTTGTCCCTTGGTCCTACTTTTCAGTTCTATTTTTTTCTTATTACATATAGTATTTGTCAATATTAATAGAAACAGCATCTGCTTTTATTGTAAATCAGAAAACAGCTGGGTGCAGTGGCTCATGCCTGTAATCCTAACACTTTGGGAGGCTGAGGCGGGTGAATCACCTGTGGTCAGGAGTTCAAGATCAGTCTGGAAAACATGGTGAAACCCTGTCTCTACTAAAAACACAAAACTTAGCTGGGCATGGTGGCACACACCTGTAATCTCGTGTACTTGAGAGGCTGAGACACCCAGGAGGTGGAGGTTGCAGTGAGCTGAGATCACATCGCTGCTCTCCAGCCTTGGCAACAGAGCAAGAC
>NW_016107836.1:955955-958880 GCF_001604975.1 Cebus imitator
TTTTAAATAAAGATGGGGTTTCACCATGTTGGCCAGGCTGGTCTCAAACCCCTGACCTCAAGCAGTCCACCCACCTCGGCCTCCCAAAGTGCTGGGATTACAGGCATGAGCCACCACGCTCGGTCCAGAATTCACCTATCTTATAACCTATATCAGTACTTCATTTCTTTCTCTGGCTAAATAATATTCCATTGTATAGATATATCACATTTTGCTTAACCATTCATCAGTTCATGAACATCTGGGTTGCTTCCACCTTTTAGCTATTATAAAAAAGGCTGCTAAGAACAATTGTGTACCAGGTTCTTACAGACCTGTTCTTTCAATTCTCTTGAATATACACCTTGGCCTAGAATTGCTGAGTCATATACTAACTGTGTTTAACTTTTTGAGGAACTGCCAAACTGTTTTCCAAAGTGACTACACTATTTTACATTCCCACCAGCAATGTATGATGGTTCTTATTTCTCCACATTTGCCCAGCAAGTATTATTTCAAAATATATTTTAAGTTAGCTTTTTTTTCAGTCTAGTGCAGTGGCTCATGCCTGTAATCCCATTGCTTTGGGAGATCAGGAGTTCAAGACCAGCCTGATCAACATAGAGATACCCCATCTCTACTAAAAATATAAAAATTAGTTGGATATAGTGGCAGGCACCTGTAATCCCAGCCACTCGGGAGGCTGAGGTAGGAGAATCTCTTGAACCTGGGAGGCAGAGGTTGCAGTGAACCAAGATCATGCCATTGCACTCCAGCCTGGGTGATAGAGTGAAACTCCATCTCAAAAAAAAAAAAAAAGTTAGCTTTTTTGGTTTTTTTGAGACAGTCTCTCTCTCTGTCCCCTAGGCTGGAGTGTATTGCGGTGCGATTCCAGCTCACCCCAACCCCCTCAGGTAGTCAATTAGTCAATTAGCCTGGTTCCTAAAAGGCCACACAGCAGGAGGTGAGTAGCTGGCAAACAAGTGAAACTTCATCTCTATTTACAGTCGCTCCCCATTGCTCACATTATTGCCTGAGCTCCACCTCCTGTCAGATTAGCAGTGGCATTAGATTCTCATAGGAGCAGGAACCCTATGCTCCTTATGAGAATCTAACCAATGCCTGATGATCTGAGGTGAAACAGTTTCATCCTGAAACCATCGCCCCACTCCTGGTCCATGGAAAAACTGTCTTCCATAAAATGGGTTCCTGGCACCAAAAAGGTTGGAGACTTCTGCTATAAATGATAGCAGGACCCCAGATTAATTTCTATTAAATCATCTGCTAAATACCAGAAGTAATGACCCTGTCAAAATTGCAGTCTGTTCAAAACACATTACAATACTATAGTAATTAAAACAGTGTGGTCCTGACATAGAGACAGATGTATAGACCAATGGAACAAAATAGAATGCCTGGAAATAATCCTTCATGTATATGGTCAACTGATTTGTTTTTCTTTTTTTGCCTAAATAATTTTTGACAAGAGTGCCACGACCACACTATATGGAAAGTACAGTGTCTTCAACAAATGGTGCTGATAAAACAATATCCACCTATGAAAGTTTGAAGTTGGAACCTCACCTTACACTATATATTTTATCTCAAAATGAATTAAAGAGCTAAATATAAGACTTAAAATTATAAAATTCTCAGAAGAAGAAAACATAGGAGGAAAGTTTTATGACATTGTATTTGGTAATTATTTCTTGGATAGACACCAAAGGCACAGGCAATAGTGAAAATAGATACCTGGGACTACATCAAACTTAAAAAGTCCTGCATACCAAAGGAAAGAACAAAGTACAAGGCAACCTACAGAATTAGAGAAAATAATTACGAATTATATATCTAATAAAAGGTTAATATCCAGAATATATAAAGAACTCCTACAACTCAAAAACAAACAAACAAGTAGCCCATTTAAAAAACAGGTAAAGCACATGAACGCGTATTTCTCTGAAAAAGATATATAAATACAAACAACCATATGAAGCAATGCTCAACATCACCAACCATTAAAGAAATGCAATTTAAAATCACAAGATATCACCTCACATCCATTAGGATCGCCATTATCAAAAAAAGAAAAGAGAAAAAAGAAAAGATGGGTGTGGTGGCTGATGTCTGTAATTCCAGCACTTGGGAGGCCAAGGTGGGAGGATCACTTGAGCCCAGGAGTTTGAGTCCAGCCTGGGAAACACAGTGAGACCCTATATATTTTTTTAAATTGCATAAAGAAAAAGAAAATAAGTGTTGGTGAGGATGTGGAAAAACTGGAGCTCTTGTGCATTGCTGTTGGCAATGTAAAATGTTCAGTCACCATGAAAAACAGTATGGATGTTCCTCAAAAACTAAACATAGAATTACAATATGATCCAGCAATCTCACTTCTGGGTATATACCCAAAAGATATAAAAGCAGGGTCTAGAGATATTTGCACACCCATATTAATTACATTATTCACAATTACAAAAATGTCCAATTGCCCACTGAAAGATGAACAGATAAGGCTGGGCGCAGTAGCTCATGCCTGTAATCCCAGCACTTTGTGAGGCCAAAGAGGGTGGATCACGAGGTCAGAAGTTTGAGACCAGCCTGGCCAAGATGATGAAACCTCGTCTCTACTAAAAATACAAAAATTAGCCATGCGCAGTGGCTGGTGCCTGTAATCTCAGCTACTCAGGAGGCTGAGGCAGGAGAATTGCTTGAACCCAGGAGGCGGAGGTTGCAGTGAGCCGAGATTACACCACTGCACTCTAGCCTAGGCGACAGAGCAAGACTCTGTCTCAAAAAAGAAAGAAAGGTGAACAGATAAAGAAGATATGGTAAGGCCGGGCGCGGTGGCTCAAGCCTGTAATCCCAGCACTTTGGGAGGCCGAGGCGGGTGGATCACGAGGTCAAGAGATCGAGACCATCCTGGTCAACATGGTGAAACCCCGTCTC
>NW_016107836.1:959086-960435 GCF_001604975.1 Cebus imitator
AAAAAAAAAAAAAAAAAAAAAAGAAGATATGGTATACCTATACAATGGACTATTATTCAGACTTAAAAATATAAGGAAATCCTGTCACATATTACAACCTGGATGAATGTTGAGGACATTATGCTAAGTGAAATAAGTCAGTAACATAAGGATAAATACGGTATGATTCTACTTACAGGAGACATATAGAGTAGTCAAAATCATGGAAACAGAATTGTGGTTCCTAGAAGCTGGGAGAGGGGAAAAAGCGAGTTGTGGGATGGATACAGACTTTCAGTTTTGTGAGATAAAAAGGTTCTAGAGGTCTGCTACACAAGAATGTGAATATAGTTAGCACTACTGAACTCTGTACTTTATTCATGCATTTACTGACCATATTTCTTCTGCCTACCAAGAAGTCTTCCTCTTCCCCTTCCTCTTCTATCCAGTAAACATTCTTTAACACTCAAGTTTAACATAACTCCACAGAGAAGACTACTATTTTCCCTCAGACAGTTTGAGGAACCTCTCCTGTGATCCCAAAGAATTCTGTGCATCCTGTATTATATCACTTCTCACATGGCTGTAGAATTGTTTTTAGATATCTTAGTTGTTCTCACCAGATGGAAATTGAAAACAGGCAACAGTGTCATATTTCTCTTTTTATGCCTCAATCCTAACATACTGTTAAGTACATATTAGTTTCCTGATAAATGTCTATTTACTTTTAACCTATCCATGTTTTTGAATCTAACCCATATCTTTTGCAGACAGTATATTGTTGGATCATGCTTTTTTTTTTTTTTTAAGCCATTCTGCCAATCTCTGTCTTTTGAGTAGAATTTTTAATCCATTCACATTTAATGTCATTATAATAAAGTCGGGTTTCTTTCTGATATTTTGCTATTTGTTTTCAAAAGGTTTATGTTTCTTTTCTTCTTCCATTTTCCATTATTGCCTTTTTTGTGCTAACTAGATTTTCCAGTGTACCATCTTAATTCTCTGAGTTTTCTGTTTTTGAGACAGAGTCTCAATGTGTTACCCAGGCTGGAGTACAGTGGCTCAATCATAGTTCACTGCAGCCTCAAATTCTTGGGCTCAGATGATCCTGCCCCCTCAGCAGCCTCCCAAGTAGCTAGGACTACAGGTCCAGCTATGTTATATTTTTATTTTATTTTATCACTATGTTGCTGAGGTTGGTCACAAACTCTTGGTCTCAAGCAATCTTCCTGCCTTAGTCTCCCAAAGCATTGAAATAACAGGTGCGAGTCGCTGTGTCTGACTCCCTGGGGCTTTTAACTATACATTTGTTGAATTATTTTCTTAGTAGTTTATCTGTAAGGTTTTTTTTTTTTTTTTTTTTTTTTTTT
>NW_016107836.1:960545-963293 GCF_001604975.1 Cebus imitator
AATTCTCCTGCCTCAGCCTCCTCAGTAGCTGGGATTACAGGCACGCGCCATCATGCCCAGCTAATTTTTTGTATTTTTAGTAGAGACGGGGTTTCACCATGTTGACCAGGATTGTCTCGATCTCTTGACCTCGTGATCCACCCGCCTTGGCCTCCCAAAGTGCTGGGATTACAGGCGTGAGCCACCGCGCCCGGCCGCACATGGCCTTCTATATCTCCAGAATATTCTAGTTTTTCCTGTTGTTGTTGAGACAGGGTCTTACTCCTGTTGCCCAGGCTAGAGTGCAGTGGTGCAACTTGAGCTCACTGCAGCCTCGATCTCCAGGGTTCAAGTAATTCTCCCAGCTCAGCCTCCCGGGTAGCTGGGACTACAGGTGTGCACCATTGCAGCTAATTTTTTATATTTTTAGTAGAGATGGGGTTTCGCCATGTTACCCAGGCTGTCTTGAATTCCTGGGTTCAAGTGATCCTCCCACCTTGGTCTCCCAAAGTGCTGTGATTACAGGCGTGAGCCACAGAGTTTTGTTTTTGTTTTTGTTTTATGACCAATTTTTATTTTAAGTTCAGGGGTACACGTACAGATGTGCAGGTTTGTTAGGTAAACGTGTGCCATGCTGGTTTGTGCACAGATCATCCCATCACCTAAGTATTAAGCCCAGCATCCATTAACTATTATTCCTGATGCTCTCCCTCCTTTCACTACCCATTCTCCAGCAAGCCCCAGTGAGTGCTGTTTGCCCCCCATGTGTCTGTGTGTTCTCATCATTCAGCTCCCACTTATAAGTGAGAACATGTGGTATTTGTGGCTTTGTGTTCCTGTGTTCATTTGCTGAGGATAATGGCTTCCAGCTCCATCCATGTCACTGCAAAGGATGTGATCTTGTTCCTTTTTTTGGTTGCATAGTATCCCGTGGTGTATATGTACCACATTTCCTTTATTCAGTCTCATTGATGGGCATTTAGGTTGATTTCATGTCTTTGCTATTGTGAATAGTACGGCAATGAACATACACATCCATGTACATTTATAATAGAATGATTTATAGTCCTTTGGGTATATACCCTGTAATGGATTACTGGGTCAAATGGTATCTCTAGATCTTTGAGGAATCGCCACACTGTTTTCCACAATGGTTGAACCAATTTACGCTCCTACCAACAGTATAAAATTTGATCAGATGGTTCTAGATGCATGGTCTTATTTCTGGGTTCTCTCATAGTTTCATTGGTCTATGTGTCTGGGTTCTCTATTATGTTTCATTGGTCTATGTCTTCCACAATAGTTGAACCAATTTACACTCCTACCAACAGAGTAAAAGTATTCCATTTTCTCCACAACCTCACCAGCATCTGTAGTTTTTTGACTTTCTAATAGTAGCTATTCTGACTGGTGTGAGATGGTATCTCATTATGGATTTGATTTATATTTCCCTAATGAGAAGTGATGTTGAGCTTTTTTTCATATGTTTGTTGGCTGCATGTATGTCCTCTTTTAAGAAGTGTCTGTTCATGTCTTTTGCCCACTTTTTAATGGTTCTTTTTTCTTATAAATGTGTTTAAGTTCCTTGTAGATGCTAGATATTAGACCTTTGTCAGATGGATAGATTTTTAAAGCATTCTCCCATTCTGTAGGCTGTTTACTCTGTTGATTGTTCCTTTCGCTGTGCAGAAGCTCTTTAGTTTAATTAGATCTCATCTGTCAATTTTTGCTTTTGTTGCAATGGCTTTTGGCATCTTCATCATGAAATTTTTACCCATGCCTATGTCCTGAATGACGTATTACCTAGGTTTTCGTCTAAGGTTTTTTAGATTTGGGTTTTACATTTACGTCCTTAATCCATCTTGAGCTGATTTTTGTATGTGGTGTAAGGAGAGGATCAAGTTTTAGTTTTTTGCATATGGCTAGCCAGTTCTCCCAGCACCATTTATTAAGCAGGGAATCTTCTCCTCATTGCTTTTGTCAGCTTTGTCAAAGATCAGATGGTTCTAGGTGCATGGTCTTATTTCTGGGTTCTCTATTATGTTTCACTGGTCTATGTGTCTGTTCTTGTACGAGTACCATGCTGTTTTGGGTTCTGTAGCCCTGTAGTATAAAGTTGGTTAATGTGATGCCTCCAGTTTTGTTCTTTTTGCTTAGAATTTTCTTAGCTATTTGGACTCTTTTTTAGTTCTATATAAATTTTTAAATAGTTTTTTTCTTATTCTGTGAAGAATGTCAATAGCAGTTTAATGGGAATAGCACTGAATCTATAAATTGCTTCGAGCAGTATGGCTATTTTCATGATATTGATTCTTCCTATCCATGAGTGTGGAATGTTTTTCCATTTGTTTGTGTCATCTCTGATTTATTTGAGCAGTGGTTTGTAGCTCTACTTGAAGAGGTCCTTCACTGCTCTTTTTAACTGTATTCCTAGGTAATTTTTTCTTTGTGACGATTGTGAATGGGGGTTCATTTGTGATTTGGCTCTTGGCTTGCCTGTTGTTAATGTATAGGAATGGCAGCAATTTTTGAACATTGATTCTGTATCCCGAGACTTTGCTGAAGTTGTGTGTCAGCTTAAGAAGCTTTGGATGAGCCGGGCGCGGTGGCTCAAGCCTGTAATTCCAGCACTTTGGGAGGCCGAGGCGGGTGGATCACGAGGTCAAGAGATTGAGACCATCCTGGTCAACATGGTGAAACCCCGTCTCTACTAAAATACAAAAAATCAGCTGGGCATGGTGGCGTATGCCTGTAATCCCAGCTACTCAG
>NW_016107836.1:963368-965123 GCF_001604975.1 Cebus imitator
AAAAAAAAAAGAAGCTTTGGATGAAATGATGGGGTTTTCTAAATATAGGATCACGTCATCTGCAAACAAAAATGGTTTTACTTCCTCTTGTCCTATTTGAATATCCCTTACTTCTTTCTCTTGCCTGATTGCTCTGGCCAGAACTTCCAACACTATGTTGAAGGGAGTGGTGAGAGAGGGCATCCTTGTCTTATGCCAGTTTTCAAGGAGAATGCTTTCAGCTTTTGCCCATTCAGTATAATATTGGCTGTGAATCTGTTATATATGGCTTTTATTATTTTGAGGTATGTTCCTTCAATACCTAGTTTATTGAGAGTTTTTTTACGTGAAGGGATGATGAATTTTATTGAAGGCCTTTTCTTCATCTATTGAGATAATCACGTGGTTTTTGTCTTTAGTTCTGCTTATGTGATCAATCACATTTATTGATCTGTGTATGTCAAATCAACCTTGCATCCCAAGGATGAAGCCTACTTGATTATGGTGGATAAGCTTTGTGATGCACTACTGGATTCAGTTTGCCAGTGTTTTCTCTTTTCTTTTTTTTTGCGACAGAGTCTCACTCTGTTGCCAGGCACCAGGCTGGAGTGCAGTGGCGTGATCTCTGCTCACTGCAACCTCTGACTCCCAGCTTCAAGCAATTCTCCTGCCTCAGCCTCCCAAGTAGCTGGGACTACAGGTGCGCGCCATGACGCCCAATTAATTTTTGTATTTTAGTAGAGATGAGGTTTCGCTACGTTGGCCAGGATGGTCTCAATCTCTTGACCTCGTGATCCACCCACCTCAGTCTCCCAAAGTGCTGGGATTATAGGCGTATACCATCATGCCCAGCCCAGTTTGCCAGTATTTTCTTAAGAATTTTTGCTTCAATATTCATCAAGGATATTGGCCTGGAGTTTTTTTTTTGTTGCATCTCTGCCAGGTTTTGAGATCAGGATGATGCTGGTCTCACAGAATGAGTCCCTCCTTTTCAATTTTTTTGGAATAATTTCAGTAGAAATAGTACCAGCCCTTCTTTGTGCTTCTGGTAGAATTTAGCTGTGAATCCATTTGGTCCTGGGCTTTTTGGTTTGTAGATTATTTACTACTGCCTCAATTTCAGAACTCATTATTGGTCTATTCAGTGATTCAATTTCTTCGTGGTTCAGTCTTGGGTGGGTTATGTGTCTAGGAATTTATTCATTTATTCTAGATTTCCTAGTTTATGTGTATAGAGGTGTTTATAGTATTCTGATGGTTGTTTGTATTTCTGTGGGATCAGTGATGACATTCCCCTTATCATTTCTGATTGTGTTTATTTGAATTTTCTCTCTTTTCTTCTTTATCAGTCTAGCTAGCAGTCTATTTTATTACTTTTTTCAAAAAAATGGCTTCTGAATTTTTTGATTATTCAAAGGGTTTTTCATGTCTCTATTTCCTTCAGCTCTGCTCTGATCTTGGTTATTACTCGTCTTCTGCTAGCTCTGGGGTTTGTTTGCTCTTGGTCCTCTAGTTCTTTCAGTTGTGATGTTATGTTGTTAACTTGAGATCTTTCTAGCTTTTTGATGTAGGCATTTAGCGCTATATATTTTCCTCAACACTGCTTTAGCTGTGTCCCAGAGATTCTGGCACGTTGCTTCTTTGTTCTTAATTTCAAAGAGCTTCTTAATTTCTGCCTTAATTTCATCATTTACCCAAAAGTCATTGAAAACCAGATTGTTCATTTCCATGTACTTGTGTGGTTTTGAGTGAATTTCTTTTTTTTTTTTTTTTTTT
>NW_016107836.1:965163-969372 GCF_001604975.1 Cebus imitator
CCTGGGTTCAGGCAATTCTCCTGCCTCAGCCTCCTGAGTAGCTGGGATTACAGGCACGCACCACCATGCCCAGCTAATTTTTTGTATTTTTAGTAGAGACGGGTTTCACCATGTTGACTAGAATGGTCTCGATCTCTTGACCTCGTGATCCACCCGCCTCGGCCTCCCAAAGTGCTGGGATTACAGGCTTGAGCCACCGCGCCCGGCTTGAGTGAATTTCTTAATCTTGAGTTCTAATTTGATTGAGTGGTTGTCTGAGAGACTGCTATGATTTCGGTTATCTTGTACTTGCTGAGAGTCATTTTGCTTCCAATTATGTGATCAATTTTAGAGTAAGTGCTGTGTACCGCTGAGAAGAATATATATTCTGTTGTTTTGGGGTGGAGAGTTCTGTAGATATCTATCAGGTCCACTTGATCCAGAGCCGAGTTCAGGTCCTGAATATCTGTTTAACATTGTCAGGCAGATTTGTTAAAGTCTCCCTCTATTATCGTGTGTGAGTCAAAGTCTCTTCAAAGGTCTCTAATAACTTGCTTTATGAATCTGGGTGCTCCTATATTGAGTGCATATATATTCAAGATAGCCACTATTTTGTTGAATTGAACCCTTTTCCATTATGTAATGCCCTTTGTCTTTTTAAATCTTTGTTGGTTTAAAGTCTGTTTTGTCAGAAACTAAGATCGCAATCCCTGCTTCCCGCCCCTCCATTTGCTTGGTAAATTTTCCTCCATCCCTTTATTTTGAGCCTATGTGTGTCTTTGCATGTGAGATGGGTCTTTTGAAGATAGCATATTGATGGGTATTGGTTCTTTATCTAGCTTGTCACTCTGGGTCTTTTGATTGGGGCATTTAGCCCATTTTCTCCTGTGCTTATAAAGCTTAGTTTGGCCAGATGTTAATTTCTGGGTTGGAAATTCTTTTCTTTAGGAATGTTGAATATTGGCCTCCAATCTCTTTTCACTGACAGATCTGCTATTAGTCTGATGGGCTTCCCTTTGTAGGTGACCTGGCCTTTCTCTCTGTCTGCCCTTCACGGAGAATCTGATTATAAGTCTTGAGGATGATCTTGTGGAGTATCTTATCTTACTGGGGTTCCCTGCATTTCCTGGATTTGAATGATGGCTTTTCCTACTAGGTTGGGAAAGTTCTCCTGTATGATATACTGAAGTATGTTTTCCAAATTAATTCCATTCTTCCTGTCTCTTTCAGGTACCCCAATCCATCATAGATGTGATCTCTTTCCATAATCCCATATTTTTTGGAAGTTTTGTTCATTCCTTTTGGGACACTCTTAAAGAAGCATTCTGGCTGCTTTTTGGTAGAGCAGTTGTGCTGTGTTGGGGATCCTTTCAGTCCCCAGTTGATTTGGGCTCTCCAAAGCCCATAGGCTGGACTGGCTGAGAAGCCTAAACAGCCAAGGTGGCAGCCTGCCCTGCCCCTACCCAAGTACTCTGTCCCAGGGAGAAATTAAGAGCTTGGTTGGCAGTAGAATATGGACAGAGGTGGCTGGAGACCCTGGCTGGGAGGACCTGCCCATGAGGAGGAGTGGATCAGGGTCCCACTTAAAAAAGCATTCTAGCCATACCTCAATAATCCTGCTAGGGAACTGCCTCTGCCCCATCATCCTGGACTCTCCAAAGACCACAGGCTGGAACAGCTGAGGGTCCAACCAACCCAGGTGGTGGCCCTCTCCTCCCCCAGGCACTCTGTTCCAGGGAGAGATCAGATCTCTATCCATAGAAAATGGGTGGAGGTGACTGGAAGGCCCTACTGCTTGAGGTCTCATCCAACAAGGAGAAATGGATGGGAGTCTCACTTAATTAAGCAGTCTGGTCACAATCTGGCAAAGCAGCTGTGCTGAGCTGTGGGGACCCTTCCTTGTCCTGACTGTTTGGACTCTCCAAAGCTCGCAGGCTGGAATGGCCGAGTCGACCAAAGAGCAGAGATGGCGTCTGTCCCTCCCCCTGGGGGCTCCATTCCATCTCAGGCAGGCTCCACCCTATTGCCAGTGGCTAGCTGAAATTCAGGCTAGTGGGTCTTATCTTGTGAGGTGTCGTGGAAGTGGAGTCCACAGAACTACATTGCTTGTCTCCATGGATTCAGCTCCCTCCCTAGGGATGTGTACAGACCTCCCACTTTCCCAGGGATCCTGTAAAACTCCTGGGTCTCCATGTGTGCCTGAGTGGCTGCTCTGCTGAGACTCCGCACAGCTTTGTGTATCAGACCCAAGGCCCTGGTGGTGTGGGCTCACAAGGAGATCTCCTCATCTGCAGGTTGCAAAGATCCGTGGGAGAAGTGTGGTTTCTCAGGGCCACACAATCACTCACCACTTCCCTCAGCTGGGGGTGAGGGTGCCTTTGGCTCTGTGTCACTCCCAGGTGGGTTGTTGCCTCACACGGCTTTTCTTTGTTCTCCATGGGTTGAGTTGTTTCCCTGATCAGCCCCAATGAGGGTTACCTGAATATTTCAGCAGAAGGTGCTGTATTCACTTGCCCCTTTCATTCTTCTCCATGAGTGCTGTGGACCGCAGCTGTTTCTAATCCACCATCTCAGCCACCTGCCCCATAGAGTTTTTCAAAGCCCCTATGGATATCTCATTCCCCAGATTTTTCTTTTAAAGTTTTTTTTTTTTTTTTTTTTTAAGCCAGCTTCTTGTTTGCCCCAACTGATATAACCATTTCAGGCTATGGCTGCTAGGCTGCTGCTTTTCACAGATACTGTAGTTTCAAGATTGCTGGTTTTCAAGACTACCATGGAGCTGTGGATGGGGGTATTGAAATAGGGCAAGTTAAACACTACAAATCTCACTGTCTGGGATTTTGCCATTTTTCTTCAATAAGCACTCCTCAGATTGTTACAAGCCTTTGGTTTTTGTCTAGAGTTCTGAAAAACCAGAGAATATTTGCCAATGATCTCATTTGCTTTTATGGAGAAATAAGTTTTTGGAAGTCCTTACTCTGTCATTCTGGAAGGATGTTTATTTACATATGTAGAATATGGACAGAGGTGGCTGGAGACCCTGGCTGGGAGGACCCGCCCATGAGGAGGAGTGGATCAGGGTCCCACTTAAAAAAGCATTCTAGCCATATCTCAATAAGATAGCTTTATGTTTATTTATAAATGTTTATTTAATTACGAGGAATCATATTGCATGGAGGCTTCACTTACAGTCTCTCAACACACACACACCCCAGATAACAACATTTACAAAGGGAGCAAAATTGCAGTTTCAATCCAAAATTGTCCAAGTCCTAATTTATATGTTTCCTTTTAATTTACTTCATTTACTGCTATTAGGCTGTCTTAATTATTTACGCCATTTGCTAAAATCCCACCACTACAGATAGTTGCAAGACCTTAGCTAAAAACATAGGAAGAATGCCTGGTTTCACATATCCAAATGACCCTTTAAATTTCCAAAGGCCTTGTCAAATATTTTGGTCAATGACCCAAATAAATGTAAACTAAAAGTAGCAGACATTTAAATACCACAAAAATGCTAATATGAGTTACTTCAAAAATATATATATATTTATATTTATTTAAATGGTTAAGTGAATTTCGGTATGTTTATGTGATAAAAGAATGTTTATTAAACATTCTTTAATCTATAAAATTTTTATTAAAAAGTTTGTAATATGTTCTAGCATTAAGCAAAAAATGTAAATGCAAAATTTTATATACAGTATGACCTCAATTGCATAACACATTGTTTTAAAAAATTTTTTAAATGCCTCAAATGTTAATAATGGTTGTTTCATAGTGAAAGTTTTCTTTATACATTTTCATTCAAATGTTCTACAATATGCAATTATTTCTATATTAAGCAATAAAAGGTCAAACTTTGCTCCATATATAACTCCTTTCCTTTCCCAACTTGGAATCATAATGCTGGGTGACCATGGAGAGCTGGAGAAAGGGTTATTTACCAAGTTGCTATTTGTTAATGGCACAGCCAGGACTAGAAACAATCCTCTTACCTTCAAGTTCTCATATTTCTCTGGCTGGAGCAAGCAGGTTCTTTTGTCTGTGCCCACTGGTGTTTTCAGGTTGCTGGCTTCTTCTGCTTTGGCTGGATATATGAGGTAAAAGGAGAAATCATCATCATGTCATTGCTGGATCCCAAGGCCCCTAGTTGGTCTGCCTTTTCTTCTCCATTCTTTTTTTTTTTTTTTTTTTTTTTTTTTTTTTTTTTTTTTTTTTTTTTTT
>NW_016107836.1:969793-972420 GCF_001604975.1 Cebus imitator
CAATGGTTTGATCTTGACTCATTGCAACCTCAGACTCCCTATTTCAAGGAATTCTCCTGCCTCAGCCTCCTAAGTAGCTGGGATTGTAGGCATATACCACCATGCCCAGCTGATTTTTTATTTTTTTTATTTTTAGTAGAGACGGGGTTTCACCATGTTGGCCAGGATGGTGTGGATTGGAGAGGTGTATTTCTATTACATCTTCCTAGAAACAGAAGTCACTACCTAATTTTGAATTTGTACTTTTATCACCACTGCTACCACTGTCATTATCATTGTTGTCATGGTCCCCTCTTGCCCCTCCCCTTTTCCCCTCTTTTTTTTCTCCCTTCCCTTCCTTCTTTTTAATTTTCTTAAAGCCAGTCAAATTTAGCAGCGGGGGGCTGTATACCAACTTTAGTAACACTAATGTTAGTAAGTTCTGATAACCTACTCCCATCCATCAGAACAACCTTCCTTCTTTTTTCAAAGATGGCCCACAAATTTGTAGTAAGTTTCAGGCCCCACAGAACCCGAATCCACCTCTGGCATCTGGCACATTGTGAAACCTTAATAAATATTTTTTGAATGCATAAATGATTAGACCCCATATGAGGATCTCATGAAATTATAGTAATAGTGAATCCTAGAAAAAAAAATAGTTCCCTTGAAACACTGAAAAATTATAAAGAACAAAAATCTCATTTGAAACACCTCACAAGCAGTGAAGATAATCAGGTATCTGCGTATCTTGATATTTTGGGTGATGACTTTAGGCTTTGGGGAAAAAAAAAAAGCAAAAAGAACTTCCAGGAAAGCCGGGCGCGGTGGCTCAAGCCTGTAATCCCAGCACTTTGGGAGGCTGAGGCGAGTGGATCACGAGGTCAAGAGATCGAGACCATCCTGGTCAACATGGTGAAACCCCATCTCTACTAATAAAAAATACAAAAAATTAGCTGGGCATGGTGGCGCGTGCCTGTAATCCCAGCTACTGAGGAGGTTGAGGCAGGAGAATTGCCTGAACCCAGGAGGCGGAGGTTGCGGTGAGCCGAGATCGCGCCATTGCACTCCAGCCTGGGTAACAAGAGTGAAACTCCGTCTCAAAAAAAAAAAAAAGAACTTCCAGGAAAAAAAACTAAACAGCTAAATGGTGACTAATTGAGGATAACTATACCTGAGTGTAGTTATTACCACCTCAAGATTTCACCTTTCCTCTAAACCCTCTCATCTATTCCAGCAGCTCCCAATCTACCTGCATTCCGAAACCACTTAGGGAGCTTATCCCTAAGTGCAGAAGAGATGGAAAACTTTCATAAACATCCTACCAGAAATTATTGAAGTATATACCTCAGGATTTCCAAGCACCAATTTGTAACTGGCCCCTGCCAAACTACAACTGAAAAGGAACTTGTAAACAAACGGGAGGGAAATCTGCATCAATAAAGAGGATATGAACCAAATGCTCCAAACTTTAAAATGTCTGCTAAACAGAGTATTGAATCAGACCAGAGTCAAGAAAGACACCAGATATGATGTTTAACTTTTCTTCCAAAGAAAGTAGGATATTTGTATGGTAAGTAAATAGAGATTTGACAGAATGTAACTATCAACCCCTAACTTGGAGGCATAAGGAGAGGCAGAAAGGATAAGTCATAAGACTTTAGGGAGCAGTCCAACTGAAACACCCTCTCCAAACTCAAAAGGACTTTGAAAGTTACAGGAGTTAGAAGGCCTTAGTGTAAACATGACCATATCGAACATTAGCCAACAGGTGAGAGGGGTTTTCCCCATCCACTAGGAAATTATAACAGGAAAGACATTGAAAACACCATATATATGAGTGAAAGCTGGACCACACGAAAAGTCACTGGGAGGAATGCTTGAGCCCAGGCATTCAAGACTGCAGGGAACTATTATCCTGCCATGTACTCCAGCCTGGGTGACAGAGGGAGACCCTGTCTCAAATAAATAAATATCTGAAAAAAATTTTTAAATTTTTGTAGCCTTAAATATTCAGTAGTAATTTTTTTAGGCTTTACATGTTAGCTCAAAAGAAAAATAAAGCTGTATCTTTTTTGTAAGGGAAAAAAACTCCATTTGTAAAAAAGAAAATGGTTGATCTAAGCCAAATTCTGGGTACCTCGATAAAATTACAATTGTCACAGTTTATTTATTAGTTTACCAGCTCAAAATGTAACACGACTTTACTATAGACATTATGTTGTTAAGTATTGGTTATCATATCTATTACTTTGTAATTAATTGAAACTTATATAGAACTAAAGAGTAAAAGAGCCCTTTAATATATTTCCACTACCCAATGAGAAGGGTCATTGTTGATTTATGATTAATATAAACCTCAAAGGGGGTGGACCATAGATAACTGGAATACTTGTGCAAAATACTTATGGTGAATATGATTTATTCTAATTCTTCCATAGCACCCATAGCTTTGAACAAATAAGAAAAATTTTAAAGTCTTGTATTTGAAATTATATGAGAAGTACTTCATTATTTAGACTTAATTTATTCTTCAGTTTTCTATGATTTAAATATCCAAGTAAACATGTACAGAAATTAACATTAAAGATTTTATGCTTTTCAGCCGGGCGCGGTGGCTCAAGCCTGTAATCCCAGCACTTTGGGAG
>NW_016107836.1:973890-982736 GCF_001604975.1 Cebus imitator
GACGGGGTTTCGCCATGTTGACCAGGATGGTCTCGATCTCTTGACCTCGTGATCCACCCGCCTCGGCCTCCCAAAGTGCTGGGATTACAGGCTTGAGCCACCGCGCCCGGCCAGAAATCTACATTTTTAATGGCTTCTATACACGCTATCATTAGAAAACTTTCTTTTTGAATGTGTTTTTTAGAGTATTTCTAAGGTCTTCATAGACTCATGGTCTTTGAGTACCTCTAAAAGGCCATTATAAGGACATCCAAATCTAAATTATATGTTCTAAATTATGAGCAGATGGATTTAAACCTGTTGAAATGCAGTCATTTGAACAAACATGTACCAAATGATGCAAACTATCTCTGAAAAAAATCTTCTTTCTTAAGGGACAGAAGAGAATATTTTCAGTGTGGTATATATTTAATGTTGAAAGCCTGGGCAACACAGTGAGACCTCTTTTCTGCAAAAATATTTTTAAAAATTTAGCCAGGCATGATAGTGCACTACTACAGGCGAGACTACAGCTACCTGGTAGCTGAGCTGGGAGGATCACTTAAGTCAGGGCCAGGGAGGTTGAGGCTGCAGTGTGTTCGCACTACTGCACTTCAACCTGAGTGACAGAGCAAGACTTTGTCTCAAAAAAAAAATCGAAATTAGAAAAATAAAAAGCTACAAGGCTAGTATCAAGACTTCCTTTGCCCTCCCAAATACATGCATCATGTAATATACTATTGCTCAAAATTTCTTTAATGGAAGAAAATCTTGCTATGTATCATCCTTTCTAGAAAACAGGCTTTATTCCCCTCTGTTTTCAGTGTCCTCCTGCCCCACCACTTGGCACCAAAACTGGGAGTATATATGAGAGGGGTTAGCTTCCTAAACACAAATGGTCTACTACTACGGCAATTGTTGGTAGGGTGAGTCTTGATTAGGGTATCAGTCTGAATTTTTTTTGTTTTTGTGACGCAATCTCGCTCTGTCACCCAGGCAGGAGTGCAGTGGCACGATCTTGGCTCACTGCAACCTCTGTCTCCTAAGTTCAAGTAATTTTCCCTGCCTCATCCTCCCGAGCAGCTGGGATTACAGGCACTGGCCACCATGCCTGGCTAATTTTTGTATTTTTCAGTAGAGATGGGGTTTCCCTATGTTGGCCAGGCTGGTCTTAAACTCCTGACCTCAGATGATCTACCCGCCATGGCCTCTCAAAGTGCTGGGATTACAGGCATGAGTCACCGTGCCTGGTCTGAGCCTGAAATTTGAGTTAGCAAAAATTTGAGATGAAAATTTAAAGATTACACTTTCGATATTTTAATAGTGAAAGGATGACATTATATTGCCATCTTAATAACAAAGTTAAAAACTATGGAAGATTTTTTACTCATCATTGTTTTACAGTGCCACACAAACGGGAAGTGGGTTGGTGGTTTTTTTTTTTTCTTTTTGGTGAATTTTGGATTGCACCAGAACAGGCCAGTGAATCATAAACTTTCTGCTCTGTTTCCTACCTCTTGACTGGTTTAGACAAGTTTGATCTTAGACAAGCTTAATCAAGTGAACTTTTTCCCATATGCTAAACATATATTGATTTGACATACTTGTTGGTGAAATAATCAATACAAGTGGGTTTAAAGCACTCTGTAAGTGAAAATAAAAAATACTCTGCAAAGATTACAACTTGAGTATATGCTGCTGGTATTTTATGGCACAGAAAAGAAAAAAGGCCAAAGGCTTTGCAGCTGTGCACTGATTAATCAGAAAGGGATGAAAGAAATTTCCTTTCACGTCATAAACTGTCTGATTGTGATACCTGTTAGTTATGAAAGGGATTTTTTTTTTTTTTTTTTTGAGGCAGGGTCTCACTCTCAAGCAGGCTGGAGTGCAGTGGCACGATCTTGGCTTACTGCAGCCTCCACCTCTCCAGGCTCGAGCAATCCTCCCACCTCAGCCTCCCAAGTAGCTAGGACTACAGGCACCCACCACCAGGCCCAGCTAATTTTTTTTTTTTTTTTTTTTTTTTTTTTTTGTAGAGATGGGGTTTTGCCATGTTGCCCAGGCTGGTCTCAAACTCCTGGACTCAAGCAATCCACCTGCTTCAGCCTCCTAAAGTGCTGGGACTATAGGCATGAGCCACCGTGCCCAGTGGGATTTTAAAAAGAATTTTTCCTATCAGAAGTTCCTAAACTTAAAAAGACATGAAACTGATATTTTTTAAAGCTCTGCATTTTGATGGGGACAATCAAATCATCTACTATTTGCCCAACAATGCACAGATGCTGAAAGAAGTCTGAGAGGTTAAAACATGCTCCATGCCCTGGACAATTTTCCAATTTTATTAGGCAATTAAGATATGTGTGTGCTGTAATAATTAGAGAGTATCAAGACAAGCAGGGGCTGAATAGTAATGCATTTGATAAGTGCTATAGGTGCTCAGGGAAAAAAAAAATCAGGGTACCCTGGAAAAAAATCGGTGCAGGGAAGAAAGTGGAAAAGGGCTAGGCATTTCCTATTCCAAGGTTTGTAGAAAGTACCTGAGTAGAGAAGAAAATTCCAGCATTCCAGAAGAGGTAGACAATTATTGCATAAGCTGGTGAAAAACTCTTTGAAATGTTAAAGTATCAAAATGGTCACTGAGGTCACCAGCCTTTTTCAAACGACCCAATATTAGTGTTTGTAGTGAAGATGGACTTGCGTGTTCATTTAGTTATACAGCAGGGGATAAAGTTAATTGGTATATTGGGTGCCAGAAACTGGACCTGAATGCATCCTCTTTCTGTGAGTAGCAGCCCATTGAGATTACAAAGAAAATCTTTAAACAGAAGTGAAGCAGGGTTTTACTACCATTAGGGGAAGGGGGCACATAAAAAAAGGTTGCCAACCAGTTGGCAACTTTTTTTTTCTTTTTTGAGATGGAGTCTCACTCTGTTGCACAGGCTGGAGTGCAGGCGTGATCTTGGCTCACTGCAACTTCCGCCTCCCAGGTTCAAGCGATTCTCCCGCCTCGGCCTCCTTAGTAGCTAAGATTACAGGCACCTGCCACCATGTCCGGCTAATTTTTGTATTTTTAGTAAAGACGGGGTTTCGCCATCTTGGCCAGGCTGGTCTTGCACTCTCAAACACGTGACCAGCAGCGCGGGTGGGGCCTGCAGGGAACCAGGCCCTCACCCGACTTTAAGTGATTCAACACCCTTCCTGCTGCCAATCTGGCCAGCTTTTTCTGACACTTAGCAGCAGCAACTGACCCCCACCTCCAACCCACAAACCCAAGTCCCTAGGGGCACAGCTTCTATGTATTCTCTGAAACAACCCCATGTAGAAGCTCTTTCCAATAAGCAAAATAATGAACTCCCACCTAAACACCCATTCTAATTTACACCTAAATCACACAAGCATCCTTCTTCTAAGAAGACATGATAATCATTTTGAAAATGATTGCAATATTCCCAAACTTGAAATAAAAAACGGGCAAGTATCTGGAAATTGGATTACTGGTCTCTAAGACCACTCATCCTTTCAGAGGTATCCAGCACTGGATCCCCGGATTCCCTGGCTTCAACTTCCAAGTGCCTCAGACGTGTTCCATTAACAGCCCTTCCTCCTTTTCTCTCCCCACTTTCACTCCAATGGCAGCAAAGTGTCCCTACCCACCCGACCCCACAGTTTCTTTGGAGACAGCACACATTTCCTGACAGCCAGTCTCAGGGTTTTTTTGTTGCTGCCCTCCTGTGACCTCCAGACATTGCTCTCCTGGGCCACATAGGATTTATTTGTTCTGTATAGGGAGGGATGTCTGAAAAACTCGATGATGATGATTATTATAACTATGACATAATTTTAAGCACTTGTATTCTGGACTCAGTTACTAAATGCTGAACCTGAATTGGTTCCTATAAACCTCATTAAAAAACAAACACCTCAGTGAAGCAGGTACTACACCTACCCCCGCATCACAGGTGAGAACACTGCAGTTAGGCAGCTTGCCAGGTCGCCGGCTTCTCTTTTTTTCTTCTTTCTTTTCTTTCCTTTTTCTTTTCTTTCTTTTCTCTCTCTCTCTCTCTCTCTCTGTCTCTTTCTTTTCTCTTTCTTCTTTTTTTTTTTTGAGACAGAGTCTCGCTCTGTCGCCCAGGCTGGAGTGCAGTGGTGTGACCTCCCGGGTTCAAGCGATTCTTGTGCCTCGGCCTCCCGAGTAGCTAGGATTACAGGCACCCGCCACCAAGCCCAGCTAATTTTTGTATTTTTAGTAGACAGGGTTTCACCATGTTGGCCAGGCTGGTTTCGAACTCCTGCCCTCAGGCGCTCCACCCACATAGGCCTCCTAAAGGGCTGGTATTACCGGCATGAGCTACCGCGCCCAGCCTGGTGCCCCAGTTAATCCACGGCAGGCCGCGGTTCGAACCCTGCTGATGTGAGCCCCGGGCCGCGTGGTGCTGGCCCAGAGAACTACTCTCTCCCCCGCCACCGCTCGCGTGGCGTCGCGCCTGAGGTAACTTGGATCGCTGGCGCCGCGGGCTACGTTCAGTGGCTGCCAGGGAGACACGTGACCGGCAGCACGGGCGGGGCCTGCAGGGAGCCCCGCCCCGCCCAGTTAACAGGCGGCCGCGGCGGTGGCGCTCAGTGCGCTGTGAAGCTGTCGGACTAGTTGGTGTCCCGGGAGCGAGGCCATGGCCACGGTGCGGGAGAAGGCTGCTGCGCTGAACCTCTCGGCTCTCCACAGCCCCGCGCACAGGCCTCCGGGTAGGTGCCGAGGACCCCTGCCCGGGACGGCGCAGGGCGGGCTGGGATGCGCGGGCTGGGTCCAGCGCGGGGCGGGCGGCGTGGGGCGTTCGGCCGCCTGCGCCCGGCAACGGCCGGCTGGGCGAGCCCCGCACAGCTGCGACCACTTGGCTAGAGCCCATGCCGAGCGGGCAGATCGGGTGTCGCTCTGGCTGGTGGGCTGCAGGCGGCAGACCCCGCCCGCACAGCCCAGCTTTTTCTCAAACTCCCAACTTGACCGCGCGTTAGTCTGCGCGCCAGCTAACGTGCCAGGCACGCGCCGGGGAGCTCCGGGATGTGCCCCGCGGTGCTGCCGGCGACAAGTGTGGTATCTGGAATTTCTGTAGCTCTTTGCCCTCTGTCTCAACCACAAACCTTGACTGCGCAGTATGGCCAGGGGCCGAGTGCCTCCCTTCCCCACTTTGTTCTCCAGACTGCTAGCAGTCAAGAGTCAGCTTGTCTCCCCAGACTCTTCCTGGGAGGGATGAGAGGTTATGTGAGTTCTACCGGCAGGAATTTGGCATAAAAGATATTTATTAATACTTGTTTATTAATAAGCAGTATTTTACTGAATAGAAGTTTTTGACTTAAAAAATAGTTACATGAAATTAGGAGAGAAGCTGGCAAATTCTGCCACCAGCTTAATCGTGTCTTTTGGGGGCAGTTAATTCAGGAACCTGGTTTCTTCAGATGTTCAAACACTTGAACAGAATCGGATGATCACTTGTAAAATGCTGGTTATAGCAGACCTACAACTCAGTTAATAGGGGTGACTCATAACTGTTAAGATACTCAAATAACACTCGGCTTTTTTCTTTTGGTTAACAACCTTTTCCCCTCTCTGGAGCTCCAGTCTGGGGTGTCATAGGAATTGGTTCTCTTTCTGACAAAAGTCTTTCATTTGTAAAAAACACCAACCAGTGAAACTGTGATTCCTTCCTCTGGGTCTCGAGGGTGCATCTCAGTGGTCCTACTCTTGTGGTTGACTTGCTGACTAATGCTTCTTTTAATCTTCAAAATGCAAATGATAAATTATGATAGAGAACCATTTTTCACTTGTTCTTTTCTAAGAAATACAATATTGACCTTAGTCTGCTCCCATGTAAAGGATTCAGATAAGCATAGTGGCCACATTGAGAATATCTCGATTTATGTTGTGAAAAGAAAAATACTAAGACCTTTGGGAATTTAAAACCAAATGATATTGAGAACAGTCTTGAGAAATCTTTTTCTACTCAGTCACAGCTGTCCAGTTTTAACACCCTAAACACAATTCTCTTTACATTTATCTATTTTCATGAGATTTTGGTTACTGTCCAACAAATGTCCTTTTTCTTTGTTGTCTTGACAATTCTGTGAGTAATATTTTAAAACCTCTTTTGAAAAAAAAAATCTTAAAATTCTCTTAAATCCTAAGTGATTTAGGATTTATAGATTTGTTATTTACTGATGAAAAGTTAAAGTGAAGGAAATTCCCAAATGTCACCTGCTTAAAATAAAAACATGATACCCTGTCTTCTCTAATAGCTGAAATTCTGGGTCTTTGGGCATTTGTGAACAGGTTCTTAGATGGTGTAAGGGAATATGTATTCAGAAATCAATTAGATGACTCTCAGAAGAAAGAGTTGAAGTGCTGGTTATCAGAAGTAGAAGGGAAAGAAAAAAAAAACAATGTCCTCTGCACACCAGCTGCAGTGGACAGTGAGGGGCTCGCTGCTATTCTCATTCATTTTGCTTGCTACCGCTGGAATCCCGACCTGGTAACATTTGTTAGCCCTTCTTTCACCTTTTAGTTGTCTTGTCATAGTCCCAGTGAGCCAAGTAATGGTAGCACATTGTTCTTGGTTCCTGGCCATTCTTTTTCTGTGTGCTCTGACAGGCAGCTGCATACTTCTGTTTCTCCACCAATTAGTAGCTCTCCCTTACCTCAAAGGGGCTGTAATGACCAAGGACCTGATTTATGTACAAGAAATGAGATCTATATGCCAGTCTTCGGCCAGTACATCAAAGACACTTGTCTTTTAATGTGACAAACAAGAAAGTGGTCTGTTATCCTGTTATCCCTTTATACTGTAACCTAATTCTTTGAGTTTGCCTGGTATCACTTTTCCAGGGAGCTCAAAAGTACTTCCCATATGCTGTCTCATTAATCTTTGTGAATTAAAGCAGGGACTAATGTCTGCTTTTGTTGATAATTCACATAGATACTTTCAATTTTTCTTGTTTGTAGAGACTCCTTTTACCTACCTGCACCCTTCTTTTTAGAGGCAATCACAGTCTTCAGCATGATGCCTCTAATGCCAACTAGCAGGAAAATAAACTTGGACTACCAGAACCAATATCCAGTAAAAGTGTTGCAATCTTGGGATCATAGTATAGGAAATTTTTCCACTCAGTCACCACTGTCCAGTTTTAACACCATGAACACAATTCTTTCTACATTTGTCTGTTATTTTCATGAGGTTTTGGTTACTGTCCAACAAATGTCCTTTTTCTTTGTTGTCTTGACAATTCTGTGAGTAATATTTTAAAACCTCTTTTGAAAGAAAAACAAATATTTCTTAAAATTATCTTAAATCCTAAGTGATTTAGGATTTATAGATTTGTTATTTTCTCATGAAGAGTTAAATCCTCTAGTATGTGCCACATCTTGCCTTCTCAACTCCTGGTGGCCTTTATGTGATTGAATACTGTTCAGAGATTGACATTATCATCCAGGTAGTAGGACTAGGTAAAAGGTAAACTCCTAAGGTTGTGGATAGTATGGTCCATTTGTCATAATTAATGAACCAATATTGATACATATAATTATTAACTGAAGTCCACACTTAGATTTCCTTGGTGTTTGCCTAATGTTGTCTTCCAAGATCCCATCCAAGATACTGTATTACCTTGAGTTGTCAGGTTTCCTTAGACTCTTCTAGACTGTGACAGTTTCCTCCTTTTGTTTTTAGTGATACATCTGTTAATTTCTGGGCATTTTGCTAGACACATTAACATGTTGTTTCATGATCCTCACAGTGAGTGAAAGAAGTGGAGTTAGCTCTGTTTTGCAATAGAAAAGTTAGGCAGTTTGCCCAAGATTGTGTTATCAGTAAATGATGGACCCAGTGATGGGACTGCAAAGTCCACGCTGTTAGTCTGATTCTTTGTAGTCACAGCACCTAGCACTCTCTGTTGCATTAGCACAAGTTTCCATGTCTGAACAGTCTTCAGTTAACCCAAGGTTTCTTAACCTTGGCACTATGGATGTTTTCTTTGTAGTGGGGGCTGTCTGTGCATTGTAGGATGTTTAGTAGCATCCCTGGCCTCTACCCACGAGATGCCAGGAGTACCCACATTCATTGTGACAATCAAAAATGTCTCCATACATGCCATGTGGTGGGTATAATCACCCACTGAAAACCACTGGGTTAAACTTTGTTTAAAAATGTTTTTTATGGCCGGGCGCGGTGGCTCAAGCCTGTAATCCCAGCACTTTGGGAGGCCGAGGCGGGTGGATCACGAGGTCAAGAGATCGAGACCATCCTGGTCAACAAGGTGAAACCCCGTCTCTACTAAAAATACAAAAAATCAGCTGGGCATGGTGGCGCGTGCCTGTAGTCCCAGCTACTGAGGAGGCTGAGGCAGGAGAATTGCCTGAACCCAGGAGGCGGAGGTTGCGGTGAGCCGAGATTACGCCATTGCACTCCAGCCTGGGTAACGAGAGCGAAACTCCGTCTCAAAAAAAAAAAAAAAAAAAAATTCAGTCTTTACATTCCTATTGTCAGCAGTTTATTTAAAGACAGGGTCTCTGTCACCCAGGCTGGAGTGCAGTGGTGCAGTCTTAGCCCACTGTAACCTCAAACTTCTGACCTCAAGCAGTCTTCCCACTGTGGCCTCCCAAAGTCCTGGGATGAGAGGAGTGAGCCACTATGCCTGGCCTGGCAGTTTTGACCTGAAACTAACCTAAAATACTGTGTTCAACTATTTTATCAGTAGATAAAGAAACCTACTTACAGAGATTGTCTCTTACGTAGAGTTTTTATAGCTGACCTCTATTTAGACCTGAAACTAACCTAAAATATTGTGTTCAACTATCAATAGGTGAAGAAACCTACTTACAGAGA
>NW_016107836.1:982781-983997 GCF_001604975.1 Cebus imitator
GAGATTGCAGTGAGCTGAGATCCTGCCACTGCACTCCAGCCTGGACGACAGAGCAAGAGTTTGTCTCAAAAAAGAAAAAAACAGATTTTTAGTAGTTGGCAATAATCAACAACTAGCAAATATTAACTAATCAATTGTATTATATTGAGGCAATCTGCAAGGCAATTAAATAATTTAAACCTCTATAAACTATAAGGAAATCTGAAAGAAATCAGGCACTAGCTCACAAAGCTTTATGGAAAAATGTCAGCTATCTCGATTCAGTTCCCTTTTTTTTGAAGTCCAGTCTAAAGCCCAAGAATGAAAACAAAATTGTTTTATGTTCATTAAGAGGTAGTGTGTTTTAGTAATCCTGTGTGTCTGTTTACCTTACATTGGGATCCAATTTTATAATGTGTATATTGATCTACTTCTAAAGATTTAATATAATCTCACTATTTGAAGTGATTATACAATTGTTTTCCCTTTGAATAGGTTTTCATAGTAGGACTAGAGTTGCTGACAGGATGGATTATGGTTGATGCTGATTATCCCTAATTTTTGGGTAAACATAATTTCCTGAAATTTTTAGGGAATTATTATATCTTGATTATTTAGTGTGAATTCTTAGAAGTGAAGATGATTATTACTGGCACTACACACACATATGTAAGTGTTCAATATTATCTTAGAAGTTTAACTTTTATTATTGTCAGCTTTTTTTTTCAGTAGTGTTCAGATACATGTTAAGGGCAGCTTTTGAAAAATAGCTATTGTTTGCAAGCAAATAAGGATGAGACTGCTTGAAAAATGAAGGTTAAGGGATGGAGGCAGCAAACCACATTTCCATGTATGTACCTATGCAACAGTCCTGCATGTTCTGCACATGTACCCCAGAACCTAAAGTGCAATAAAATATATGGTTAACCTAGATTTATATAGTGCATAAGACCATGTGTTGTATGTTAGGTAATTAAATGATTTCTGAGCCTCCTTAGGCAACCTTCCAAAAGAGTTTTGTGTCTGGTAGGGTCAGATTTGTCCGTGTGCTTCCTTTCTTGCCTATAAGTCTGCCGTATTAGATGTTCAGTGTCCTTATCTAAATGGAGGACATAAAATTTCAGTCTTGGCCGGGCGCGGTGGCTCACGCCTGTAATCCCAGCACTTTGGGAGGCCGAGGCGGGTGGTTCACGAGGTCAAGAGATCGAGACCATCCTGGTCAACATGGTGAAACCCC
>NW_016107836.1:984757-990424 GCF_001604975.1 Cebus imitator
AGCCCGAGGCGGGTGGATCACAAGGTCAAGAGATCGAGACCATCCTGGTCAACATGGTGAAACCCCATCTCTACTAAAAATACAAAAAATTAGCTGGGCATGGTGGCGCGTACCTGTAATCCCAGCTACTCAGGAGGCTGAGGCAGGAGAATTGCCTGAACCCAGGAGGCGGAAGTTGCGATGAGCCAAGATCGCGCCATTGCACTCCAGCCTGGGTAACAAGAGTGAAACTCCATCTCCAAAAAATATATATATATATACTTGACCAAATGTAAGTAAGGAAGCATCAAGATATAGATAATGAAGCATTTTAAATGGTTGTTTAGCTCATATGAAAGTGAGGTTTGAGGACAAGTTGAACCCTTAATTCTGATTGCAAGATTTAAAAAACATTCATTGTCTATTTCTGGTATCTTAAATCCTGTTTAGAAATCACAGTAAATCATTTTACTGGGCCGTGATCTGCTATCCCAATATTTATCTCAGCTTTTAGATGATGATAAGTAAGTTTAAAACCAACATGTGAGGGATATGTATGTGTTCAGCTCGTGAAGTCAGTATTTAAAAAAGCAGGTTATTCTGGTATGGGTTTTGGAACATTTACTTGTCAAGTCCAGGGTATGTTGTGTATGAAAGCAACTGTATGAACATGAGCTAGTTTGGGTCTGTGGGTGGTGGTGCTTGAAGGGAAGTATCCCAGGATGCAATGGTTGGGAATTAATGGTCAGTGAGAACAGAGGGGGCCTGTGAGGGCTGTATTGTATCATGCCTGGAGGACTCTGGAAACGTGTGGTTCACAAATGCCTACTATTCTGCTCTAACCAGTTCTTTAATCTTTTATACAGTGTTACCCAACCTGTAAAACCTCCTGATTTCCCACAAGTTAATGTGGGGAAATTTATTCTTTACCTCTTAATTCCTTTGTGAGGATTAGCCCTTTCTACTCATTGAGGCCAAATATCCCCTCTCTCACCACACTCTTCAGCTGTCTTAGTGGTCTGTAATTAATAAGTGACTCAGCTGGCTAGGTGCGGTGGCTCATGCCTGTAATCCCAGGACTTTGGGAGGCTGAGGTGGGTGGATCACGAGGTCAGGAGTTCAAGACCAGCCTGGCCAAGATGGTGAAACCCCATCTCTACTAAAAATATGAAAATTAGCCAGGCATGGTGGCGCGTGCCTGTAATCTCAGCTACTCAGGAGGCTGAGGCAGGGAATTGCTTGAACCTGGGAGGTAGAGATTGCAGTGAGCTGAGATCCTGCCACTGCACTCCAGCCTGGGTGACAGAGCAAGACTCCATCTCAAAAAAAAAAAAAAAGTGACTCAGCCTTATCATTTAGGATTTGTATGCTGACCTACTTGTAGCTCAAGTGTTGTGACTTAATGTGTTTCATCTTTATATTATCTGTCACTAGCCCAAAAGTCTGTCTCGTTGGTAGTTAAAAGGCAGTCTGATCTAAGTTTGAATCTTGCATGTCTTCCTTTTCCTGTCTTACCCGTGTATGTACTGTGGTAGTATTGATTACAGACTTTATGATATCCTGCCTTATTTTAGGAGTATTGACTATTTTTAAATAGCTTAGTTAAGGGTTCTTAGAGTTCGTTTTATCTCTTGGCTCTCTTAAAGCTGTTTCACTTAATCCAAGTTTCCAACGAAAGGTTAATGCTTAAACAACTTATCTGGTGGCTGACTTTTCATGTATTTAAGTACTAGGAAAAACAAGTATATATTTATTAGCTGTCTAACTGAGGGTAGGTTTAACTCACTGAGCCTCAGTTTCCTCAAAATAGGATTATTAATCATTTTGCAGAGAAGCTTATCAGAACTAAATGAGGGAAAACAGAAGCTGTCATAGTGTAAATACTCAGATGTTAGCTATGAATAATAAAGATTTGAAAAGTTAAGCAGAAACTGTTTGTTTAAATCTTATTTATGATCTCTGGTATTTTAGGAAGTTAAGAATATTAGTCGCTAACTAACAATGTTTATGCATTGTGGCTGGAAACAGTACAACTACTCCTGAGTTCTGGATACCAGGAATGACCTGGACTGACTTTGAGATTCCATTAAATGCTTCATTCTTGCTCTGTTCAATAGAGACTAAATACTATACCAGTAGTAAATCTAATTCCAGCTTTATTCATCTAGTCAATTCTCCATAATTCAGTTCCTGAAACAGCTCACATTATATTTGGAAGACTGGCAACAACTCCATCTTTGTTTACTACTGGCATATGAAATATCTTCAAATTTAAAACACAATTTTGACAATTAGTCTTGCTGATCATTTTAAACCAACATTATAATAATGGGGAGGTGGTAAATTACCCATCTATTTTTGGTATTAGAAATATACAGATAAACAATAAAGGGCTGTGTGTTTGTGTGTGTGTTATTTTCACTGTAAAGATGTTTAAATTGCTAGCAGCTATAGAATAAAGATGTTTAAATTGCTAGAAGCTACAGAATTATGCTACCAGTGAAAACAATGTAGTGGTTCAGTGTACTCCTTGTATTTATTGCAACGTAAGAGATGAATTTCAAATTACCCCCTTAAAACTTATGTCTCTAGTGCATTAAGAGGAGTTTTTAGAAGTCTCGCTCTGTCACCCAGGCTGGAGTGCTGTGGTGTGATCTTGGCCCACTGCAACCTCCACCTCCTGGGTTCAAGCAATTCTCTGCCTCAGCTTCCCAAGTAGCTAGGATTACAGGCTCCTGCCACCACGCCCAGCTAATTTTTGTATTTTTAGTAGAGAAGGGGTTTCACCATGTTGACCAGGTTGTAGAGGAGTTTTAACGTCCTTCAGAAGCTTATCTTATGCATTCACCTTCTTACACATTCTATTTTGCCTAAAAAAGTAGGAAGATAATTTCAAGTAGCAATTTCTTTAATTATAATTCCCTGTTTTCCTTACCATTGTACTTATGCATATGATCTTCTTTTTTAGACTATCTTAAAGGAAGTAATAACTTCAAGTTCTCTCCCAAAATATCCTAAAAATAAAGGAAGTAATATACTTAACATAAATGGGGGCTTAAATTAGGACTGCTGAATTTTCAGAGGATCATTGAAAAGTGTAACACATTAAAGGTTATACTCTTTATGAAAAGAAAGAGACAGCCAGCCAGCACCAGGTGGGTGATTCGCTAGAATTCGTTCCATTGGTTTACAAAAACCTAAGACCTGTTGATTGCCAAATATCTGTTAATTACAATGATGAAAAATATAATAGGATGTTTTTGAAAGTTTGTTTTCACCTTTGTGTTTGGCAAAAATCTTGATTTACTTCTGTGCCTATTCTATCTTTGCAGTAGGTCATAAGCTCCTATAGGGCAAGAACCAAATTTTTACTTTACCCTGCATACAATGTATATTTAACTAATAAGTCTGGGTAATAGGAGGCTTTAAAAATGCTAGTTTATTCCTGCAATGATTGCATGCGTTTATGTGTGTATACAGTCATGCATAGTGTATGACGGGGATATGTTTTGAGAAATGTATTGCCAGGTGATTTCACTGTTGTGCACATATCATAGTGTGTATGGTACAGCCTACTACACACCTAGGCTATGTGGTATAGCCTGTTGTTCCTTGGCTATAGACCTGCAGAGTGTACTGAATGCTGTAGACAATTGTAACACAATGATAAGTACATGCGTATCCAAACATAGAAAAGGTACAGCGAGAGATAGGAGCAGGAAATTTTAAGTTCCATTATAATTGTATAGGACCACTGTTATATGTGACCCATTGTTGACAGAAATGTTTTGTGGTGCATGACTGTGTGTGTGGTGTGTGTGTGTGTGGTGTGTATACGTGTGACTCATAAGTACTTCAAAGTTATCTAAAACATGAGCCAAGTCCCAGTACTACCTCTTTCAATATAATATCTGGAAGTGACATGTAACCTCTGTGATTCTGTTTTCCATCTCTCAAATGGAAACAATACATACCTCATAGGTTGCTATCGAATATTAGACAATTTATAAGGCATGTAATAGAATTCTTGTACATAACTGCTAACTGCCACAGGTCCTACTTGATGTATCCTCCTAATTCCCAGTCTCAAACCCCAGCCCCACGCCCTCTTTGATCTAACTAACTGTTCTCTCCCTCCCCACACCACTCTGACCTCCTTCCTATCCTATGGAGCACACTCCCACCTCAGGGCATTTGCTCTTTCTGTTTTCCCTGCTTTTCCCCAGATGTCTACAGAGCTTGCTCCTTGCTTCTTGGTTTTACTTGAGTTTCCACTCAGGTATAACCTTACCACACAGGTCTTTCCTGACATCCATTTAAAGTAGCATTCCTTATCTTACCCAGCTTTGTTTTTCTTCTTAGCACTGATCTAACACACATGGATTATCTGTATCTTCCTACAAAGTCTTAAGTTTCTGAGAACAGAGATCTTCTTTTGCTTACTGTTGTATCTTAGCACATAGAACAGTGTTTGTATATAATAAGTTCTGATTTTTTTAATGAATTGCTATTAATAACAGTATTTCTATAAGCAACCTTCATAATTGTTCTTTATCAATAACTTTGGACATTACTACGTTTTTGCCTAAGGATTGTTTAGACCTTATTACAAATGAACAAGGTACTAAATCCCAGTTTCTTTATGATTTTTCTCCTTCTAGGTTTCAGTGTAGCTCAGAAGCCATTTGGAGCCACATATGTGTGGAGCAGCATCATAAATACTCTTCAAACACAAGTGGAAGTGAAAAAACGAAGGCACCGTTTAAAACGACACAATGACTGCTTTGTTGGTTCAGAAGCTGTGGATGTCATTTTTTCTCACCTACTTCAGAATAAGTATTTTGGTGATGTAGATATTCCTCGGGCCAAAGTGGTTAGAGTGTGTCAGGCGCTTATGGACTACAAAGTATTTGAAGCAGTTCCAACCAAAGTCTTTGGAAAAGACAAAAAACCTACATTTGAAGATAGTAGTTCCAGCCTTTATAGATTCACAACAATACCTAACCAAGACAGTGAATTAGGCAAAGAGAACAAACTGTATTCACCTTCTAGGTTAGTATATAATGTTAGATTATTATGGGGATATTGGCAATGCTTTGTCTACCTTTTTATGAGATGTCGACTGGCTTTATATTTACATTTTTAGCATTAAATGTGGCCAAAATATGGATCTGTAGGTAAATTTGATAAAGTACAATGAAATTTTGTTAACTTTATTGGGTATCTCCTAGTCGTATTTAGCAGAAGCAGTCAACACACTTTGATTTGCCTGCTTCAGGTTATAGTTACAGTGTAAAAAATGTTCTCATACCAAGTGATATGAGAACACAGCGAAGGCAGGCAGAGAGAAACCCAAATTGCAGTGGGAGGGAAGAAGGAATCATTTAAAGGAAAACTGGGGAGACAGAATTGTGGAATTCAGTGATTGAAATGGATGTGGTGATAAGTGCATAATGAACTTAGAGCTACTTGTGAAGTAAACCAACTTTACCTTTTCCCCTTTGTTACCCTCAGCTAAACTCTGCAGGGGTGACATAGAGGTATAATTGAAGCTCTTATAATTCAGATCTGACCTAAAGGCAGAATTTTAATGTATTCATTTTCAAATATATGTCTGTGTCTCTCTGTGTATGTGTGCGTGCACATACATATACATATACATATACATATACATATATATATATATAT
>NW_016107836.1:990862-1002307 GCF_001604975.1 Cebus imitator
GAGTAGCTGGGATTACAGGCATGCACCACCACGCCTGGCTAATTTTGAATTTTTAATAGAGACAGGGTTTCTCCATGTTCGTCAGGCTGGTCTTGAACTCCCAACCTCAGGTGATCCCCCCGCCCCGGCCTCCCAAAGTGCTGGGATTATAGGCATGAGCCACTGCGCCCAACCCCATTTTTACATATTTTTAACCCAACCTAAAACATGATAAAATGTACCTCTATGTGTAGAAAGGAAACATGAGGGCTTTCTCTGCTGCGAGCTTCCAAAATAACAAAGAAAAGAAGGAACAGTGGTCGTGCCAAAAAGGGCTGTGGCCATGTTCAGCCTATTTGCTGCACGAACTGTGCCCGATGCGTGCCCAAGGACAAGGCCATTAAGAAATTCGTCATTCGAAACATAGCGGAGGCTGCAGCAGTCAGGGATATTTCTGAAGCAAGCATCTTTGATGCCTATGTACTTCCCAAGCTCTATGTGAAGCTACATTACTGTGTGAGTTGTGTAACTCACAGCAAAGTAGTCAGGAATCGATCTCGTGAAGCCTGCAAGGACCGAACACCCCCACCTCTATTTAGACCTGCGGGTGCTGTCCCACGACCCCCACCAAAACCCATGTAAGGAGCTGAGTAAAAGATTGAAGATAACTATTCTCTGGAGAAAAACAAAATGGAAACTGTACTTGGGGAAAAAAAAAAAAGAAAGGAAACATGAGGATAAGGTAGTCACAGGTCACATTTTCAGATGCAGGTCTGCATACTTTAAATGAAATCCTTAGGACAAGATGCATTTAGGAATTTGGAACTTTGGAGCATTTAGAAAAGTTACCTTGTGCATATATATGGTTCAACACCCCTACAGGCATCTGGGACAGCATCTGGTAATCAAGCATAATGATATTTGTGATAAACAAGAGAATATACTAACCAGGATAAATGAAAGCTGACAGTCTCGGGACAGGTTTTGTCACAATATGAGCTCTAAATAAACTTGATTTTCAAAGCTTTTTAAGTTTCAGAATAGCAGGTAAAGGGCTATAGATCTGTATTTAGAAAACTGTAAGCATTGTCCACCAAAGAATGCCCCAGAAAGAGATAACTGATAAAACCAGTACAAATAATGAAGTTCGCTTATGTTTGATCACATTTTTAAACTGGTGACTAAGATTTTAGTCATTGAATTACTTAAATCTAAGAAAATGTTTAAAGGAAAACAAAATAGGTTTATGCTTGAGTAAGAAGGTGGGTGTTTTCATAATTTATTCCACTCTTAGAATTTGCATTTGTTGTGTTTTTGCTCTGAAATGCATAACTCTGCAGAAACTCAGCTCTCAAATACTAAAATATTTCTGTGGGCTTAGTAAATGTTCATTTCTGAAATGAATTCATTTTAGGTATGCAGATGCATTATTTAAGTCATCCGATATCAAATCAGCCAGTTTAGAGGACCTATGGGAAAATCTGAGTTTAAAGCCTGCCAGCTCCCCTCATGTAAATGTCTTTGCAACTTTATCTCCACAAGGTAAGTTAAAGATGAAACAAAGAAGTAGAAGACTAACTTCAAAGTTATTTAAAATTTTAAAATCTTAACCTTTATTAGGATTTAAATATTCAAAGTACAGAGAAAGAGTACACTCTGTATTAAAGCTGTTTATGTTCAATTTTAACAGAAGTCTTTTATCTTTAACAAATAGATCAGTGTTACAACTCTTGAACACTGACTTTTGTCCAATCAGCTGGCAAAGGTTCAGATCTGAGATGTTTTGCATGCAGATTTGTATTGAAAATATGCTCTCAGATATTTCTTTTTTTTTTTTCCTTTCTTAAACATGAAATTTTTCACAAGTTATTTCTTTTACTAAGATTTTATTAGGTCAAATAAAATTTGAAAATTACATTAAAACATTAACAGAATTCTTTGGTTCTTCCGTGTCTGTGGCAGTAGAATATAGTTTAATGACTTTGATTTCCACCCTCTTTCCCCCATTCCAGTTGTGGAAACCCTGAGTGGAATAATCTGCAGCCAATGGTTTCAAACAAGTTTTTAGCTTGAATGAATCATTCTTTCTTCCAAAGTCCTTATTAACATGTTATATGACTTGATCTCTTATCTCTGACAGATTGCTTTTTACAGTACAAAGAATGAAAAGAATTCCTGTTGTCCAAAGTCTTTTCTCCTACACTCTAAACAAATCTTGGATTGTTTTACTTTGTTATAAGAAAGCACTTCATAAGGTTGACTTTTTCTTTCTTTTTGGCCACAAATTTACTAGCTTAGACCTGCTTAGAAAAATATTGTGGTGGCCGGGCGTGGTGGCTCACGCTTGTAATCCCAGCACTTTGGGAGGCCGAGGCAGGTGGATCACGAGGTCAAGAGATCGAGACCATCTGGTCAACATGGTGAAACCCCGCCTCTACTAAAAAAAAATACAAAAATTAGCTGGGCATGGTGGTGCACGCCTGTAGTCCCAGCTACTCGGGAGGCTGAGGCAGGAGAATTTCTTGAACCCAGGAGACGGAGGTTGCGGTGAGCCGAGATCGCGACATTGCACTCCAGCCTGGGTAACAAGAGCAAAACTCCGTCTCAAAAAAAAAAAAAAAAAAAAGAAAAATATTGTGGTGAGTATATAGTAACTATTAATTGTTACTTTTCACCTTGTAATTTTGCCTGTGTAGTTATTAATGAAGTATGGCAAGAAGAAACAATTGGGCGTCTACTACAACTTGTAGACCTTCCACTTCTTGACTCCTTACTCAAACAGCAAGAGGTTGTACCTAAAGTTCCTCAACCTAAGAGGCAGTCCGACGTGGTCAACAGCAGTAACTATCTGGATCGAGGGATTCTCAAGGCTTATAGTGACTCTCAGTATGTGGAAATACATATAATAATTTGAGTGTGTTTGTACATGGATTGAGATAATGATTTTAAGATAATCTGTTCTGTTTTTTATAGGATCAGATATGCATTGTTAGTTGATATTATCAGTATTTGAGAATGTGAAGAACAAAATTACATTAGTCAAAATTAGAAAAAGATTTGTTTCATTTTTCATATTCATTTTTGTTTCACATGTAAGTTCCACATTAAGTGAAGACAGTGATTGTGCTTTAGCTTCTTATCTTTGTTAAAATGTAGAGCAGTCTGGTCTCTTAAGATTCCTCAAAGGGACCTGGAAGAATAGAAACAGATTTGACAGATTCTTGAGATCCTTTGACTACATATCTAGAATGCCTGTTACATATGTATTTCATTAACTAGCTGTATTAAATGCAATGAGGCCAGGTGCGGTGGCCCACACCTGTAATCCCAGCACTTTGGGAAGCCAAGGTGGGCCAATCAACTAAGGTCAGGAGTTCAAGGCTAGCCTGGCCAACATGGTAAAACCCCATCTCTACTAAAAATACCAAAATTAGCCAGGTGTGGTGGCACGTAATCCCAGTTACTTGGGAGGCTGAGGCAGGAGAATCACTTGAACTCGGAGGCAAAGGTTGCAGTGAGCTGAGATCATGTCATTGCACTGTAGCCTGGGTGACACAGTGAGACGTCATAAAAAAAAAAAAATACAATGAAAGTTAACTCTTACTTCCAGTTACTACTCTCTTGAAAATAAAGTCTAAGGTTTGAAGGCTTAACTTTAGGTGCTAAAGGAATTAAGATTTTTTTCCTTAAGGAAGAGTTCTGTATTACTCATAACTTTGAGGCTCTTCTATAAAAATTATTAAAAGTTAAAGTAAGTTCTCAGGTTTTTCGAGCCTAATTTTTTATTATTTTTGCCTTAGCAGATAGTGTTCCAGTCTAGTTAAGGGGATGAAAATGTTTGAAAGAAATACAACTTACATTTTCAATACTTCACTAGTTCATGTTCCAAAGAACTGTTAATACTATAAACAGTTGACTATCAAAAGGCAGCTTTTAAAGCCTTATAAAATGACCTGCCTGAGATATCTCACCTGGCTGAATTAGTTGTCCTGAGTCCATGGCAATAGAGAGACAGACAAGATAGATATAAACAAACCGAATATTAAAAGTTTGCCACTTTATTTCTTGAAATGTAACATGTTTCTGAAGTTACCCAGCAGGATTTTACTGTAGATTATAATATTTAATTATTTTGTTGGTTTCTTTTTTGAGACAGGGTCTCATTCTATTGCCTAGGCTAGAGTGCAGCCTCCGCCTCTCAGGTTCAAGCAATTCTCCCACCTCAGCCTCCCAAGTAGTTTGGATTACAGGGGCACACCACCACGCCGAGCTAATTTTTGCATTTTTAGTAGAGACGGGATTTCACCATGTTGGCCAGGCTGGTCTCGAACTCCTGTCCTCAGGTGATCCACCTGCCTTGGCCTCCTAAAGTGCTGGGATTACAGGCATGAGCCATCATGCCAGGCCTGATATATAATTATTTTGAAATGTTACCTTCCTCTATTCTGTCTTAGCTAAAGGGAGAGCTAATAGATCATACACAGAGCTCTGAAGTAAGCAACGCTGTGTTGGAGAAATACTGGCCTAGCACTTAGATCTGGGATCTAGCCCTGCCTAAGGCCTGAGCAAGTAACTTGGAGTTTCTTCTCCATTGCAAATGTGAAGAGCAAGAGTAGAGTCTGAATTTGTATGCACTTTTTCACCTCTATATTGTGGTGGAGAGTTTGTTTTCATGAAAAATGAAAAAATAAAACATTTAGCTGAATTTTTTTAAATGTGATACATGATCTACCTATACATTAAAAAAAAAAAAAATACATCTCTTAAGCATGTAGAAATTTATCCTGATGGCAAGCTTGAAATAAGTAGTGTGTATTTGTGTATACTTGTTATTCTTTGCTTTTTATATAATCTTCCTCCCTTCCCTATAGGGAAGATGAGTGGCTCTCTGCAGCAATTGACTGTTTGGAATACCTTCCAGACCAGATGGTGGTAGAAATAAGCAGAAGCTTTCCTGAGCAACCAGACCGAACAGACTTAGTGAAAGAACTTCTGTTTGATGCCATTGGCAGATACTACAGTAGTAGGAAACCTCTGTTGAATCATTTATATGACGTTCATAATGGAATTGCAGAACTCTTAGGTAAGTAAGATCTAATTAGATACTAGCATTTACCTTTTGGAGGAAACAAGAAAAAAGTTAGTTGTTCTCAAACTGAATCAAAATAGTACTACTACAAGCTGGGAGTGGATCTGGATTAATTCATGGAAAGTATGTTTGTTCAAAAACTTCTAGGGCTCATTTGGAAAGAGGCTTTAACAACCTCTGAAGTTATGCAGAAACTTCTGATTACCCAGGGGCATAATGCTGCTCTCTCTCATACCGGAAGATGAAGCATAAAGCAGCAATTCTCTTCTTTAGAAGAGTTACCAGCACCACCACTACTCCCCCTTCATCTCTTTAAAATGGCAGACTCTCTACTTTGTCTCTTTACCAATGAGCCGCATAATTTGTTGGAAACGAATTGGAGGTTTCAGAAAATTCCTCCTATTTTTCTTAAGTAGAGTTGGATACATGAGTATTGTATACATGGTATACCCCAAAATGTACTGAATTAGTGAAAAACAGAATGGGAATTTATCCACAGAGCTAAGAGTTAGATTTAATGCCTGAAGATATTATATGACAGGGACTTAGGGTGTTAGTTGCCAATTTGAGAACAAGCTGCCTTTATGGTATCGACCATTCATTGTTAATTCCTAGTCTTGCTTTTGCTTTTGGAAATAATTTTGAATAAGTGCACTTTTTAGCTCAAACTGTAACTTGAGTTTTGTTCCCTTTAATATAGTCATATTTAGTCAATTAAAAGCAGTTTTTTCTTTTGGCTAAAGTGAATGGGAAGACGGAAATAGCTTTAGAAGCTACTCAGCTCCTTCTAAAGCTTTTGGATTTCCAAAATAGAGAAGAATTTAGAAGACTACTATATTTCATGGCTGTTGCAGCACATCCTTCTGAGTTTAAATTACAAAAAGAAGTAAGTCTTTTGTTTAAATGTTAGTTGTATTTAATATCCTTAATACTTATAAATTATTAGATTATTCCATCTTCAGCATCAAGTATGCTGAAATGGGTAATAGCTATTAATATTTAATATTCCCTTTTACACTAAACTTGTCTCTTAAATATATACTATTGGATATCTTTGTTTTTATAGAGTGACAACCGAATGGTTGTGAAAAGGATATTCTCGAAAGCTATTGTTGACAATAAAAATTTATCCAAAGGCAAAACAGATCTTCTGGTACTCTTTTTAATGGATCATCAAAAAGATGTTTTTAAGGTAAAATTGTGTAAGAAGTTAAATTGAGCTTTATGTAATAGATCATTAGATTAAAATGCATTTGAGTAATGTCCCATGTCCCTTCTTTTTCTTAAGATTCCTGGAACTCTACATAAAATTGTAAGTGTTAAGCTTATGGCCATACAGAACGGAAGAGATCCAAATAGAGATGCAGGTAATCTGAGAAATAATATTTTCATGATCTTCCAAAGACAAATTTCAGGTGTTTTTTGAAAATGTTTTGCTATAAGTAGTTGGACTTTAATTTCAACCAAATTTAAAACTTTCTCCTCAGAGTTATTCAGACTAAGCAACTTAACCAGGGTTAGAAAGTCAGCAGTGCTTACCATTTTCAGTGCATATTACAAAATGGGGAAGAAAAACATAAAGACAAGAATATTGCTTGATTTTTCTGAGGAACTGAGTCATTAACTTTTTTTACTTTTAAACTTTAAGGATATATTTATTGCCAGAGAATTGATCAACGTGACTATTTTAGCAATACACAGAAGACAACCAAAGATGAACTGTTGAATTTACTAAAAACTATTGATGAGGATTCAAAGCTTTCTGCCAAAGAGAAGAAAAAATTACTAGGTCAATTCTATAAGTGTCACCCAGATATCTTTATTGAGTATTTTGGAAACTAAGTTTTTAATGTCTGTATATAACTTGTGTATTTTAAGAATAAATTATGTATCCTAAATATCCAATCACACTTGTAAGCTTGGAAGCTCTAAATTCTACTTAATAAAATTTTTTTTTATGACTTTGTGTGTCAGCAACTGAGTATTAGTCATGTGGTATATCACTTTTAAGTACTTACTTTAGGTGAGTTAATTTATAATTACTGTGGGCAATACTTTATAGAACATAATAGGAATTTAGATGATATGACATTGCAGTGTTTAAGAAAGTATTCAACAGTAAAAATGATAATTACATGTTAATAGGAGTGGTGTTTGTGTTTTGAAAGGTACTCCTTAAAGATGCAAGATAGAAGCTTAGGCTGTGATAAAAAGAATTTGCTAATTACCTTAAGTTGTAGACAAATCAGATATCAGACTCCTAATGCTTCTGAAAACTTCAACATTTTTTTAGTCTTATTGTGGAAAATTTCAAACATACATAAAAGTGGGGAGAATAGAATAATGAACTCTTCCTTGTACCCATTAACTAATATTGACAACTGCCAACTCATGGCCAATCTTGTTTAATCTATACCTTCACTCATTTCCTCACCCCAGCAAATTTCAGATATCATTTCTTATATAAAATGTCAGTATGGGGCCGGGCGCAGTGGCTTAAGCCTGTAATCCCAGCACTGTGGGAGGCCGAGGCGGGTGGATCACGAGGTCAAGAGATCGAGACCATCCTGGTCAACATGGTCTCTACTAAAGATACAAAACCCCGTCTCTACTAAAAATACAAAAAATTAGCTGGGCATGGTGGCGCATGCCTGTAATCCCAGCTACTCAGGAGGCTGAGGCAGGAGAATTGCCTGAACCCAGGAGGCGGAGGTTGCGGTGAGCCGAGATCGCGCCATTGCACTCCAGCCTGGGTAACAAGAGTGAAACTCCGTCTCAAAAAAAAACAAAAACAAAAACAAAATGTCAGTGTGTATGACCAAAAGGATGTTAAACCACAACACCATTGTCATTCACATAAACCTACAATTCCTAAATATCAGGTCTCTAGTTAGTGTTGAAATATGATGATCTCAAATGATTTTATTCAAATGGACATCCAAATAATAAATTGCAATTGGTTAATGTGTTTAAGTCTCTAAAAATCTGGCTGGGTCGTGGTGGCTCACACAGGTAATCCCTCCGCTTTGTGAGGCAAAGTTGGGCGGATCACCTGAGGTCAGGCATTCAAGACCAGCCTGGCCAACATGGTGAAATCCCATCTCTACTAAAAATACAAAAATTAGGTGGGTGTGGTGGCAGCTACACGGGAGGGTGAGGCAGGAGAATTGCTTGCACCTGGGAGGCAGAGGTTATAGTGAGCCAAAATTAAGCCATTGTACTCCAGCCTGGGGGACAAGAGACTTCTCTCAGAAAAAAAAAAAAAAAAAAAGTCTAAGTTCTCCTTTCTCCTTCTACCCTTCCCCTCTGTCTTTTTGTCTGTCTCTCTGTGTGTGTGTCTCCGTTGTTGAATATACTTGGTCAGTTGTTCTTGAGTTTTCCTCAGTCTGAATTTTTCCAATTACAGGTCTGGGCTGTCCTTTATCATGTTTCTTTTTATCCTGTAGTTCTTGTAAATTGGGCATTAAAGTTTTTAATACCTTTTTTAACCAAGTTAATGATTATTTGGAATAAGTGCACTGCTAAGATATACAGGTGACCTTTGAACACCACAAGTTTGAACTGTGCAGGTCCACTTAGATTTGTGTAAGTGTAATAAAAGTTACACAAAGTGTGCCTGCCTCTCCTGCATTCCCTTCCACCTCCTCCACCTCTGTGATAACTGAGATAGCAAGACCAGTCCTTCCTCCTCCTCTACCTATTCATTGTGAAGATGACAAAGATGAAAACTTTTAGAATGATCCACTTTCACTTTGAATAGTATATATTCTCTTCCTTGTGATTTTTTTTTTTTTTTTTTTTTGAGACGGGAGTCTCGCTGTTGTCGGCAAGCTGGAGTGCAGTGGCATGATCTCGGCTCACTAAAACCTCCTCCTGGGTTCAAGCAATTATCCTGCCTCAGCCTCCCAAGTAGCTGGGAATACAGGTGCATGCCACCACACCCAGATAATTCTTTGTATTTTTTTAGAGATGAGGTTTCACCGTGTTAGCCAGGATGGTCTCCACCTCCTGACTTCATGATCCACCCTGCCTCGGCCTCCCAAAGTGCTGGGATTACAGGTGTGAGCCACCTTGCAGGCTCCTTATGATTTTCTTAACATTTTCTTTTCTCTAGCTTACTTTATGGTAGGAATACAGTATTTAGAAAAGACACGGTGGCTCATGACTATAATCCCAGCACTTTGGGAAGGTGAGAGGATTGCTTGAGACCAGCCTGGGCACTGTAGAGAGATCCTGTCTCTTAACACCCCACCCCAAAAAAAGAAATTAGCCATGCATGGTAGCATGCACCTGTGGTATAGCTACCAGGGAGGCTGAGGTGAAAGGAACCATTTGAGTCTGGAAGGTTGAGACTGCACTGAACCATGATTACGCCACTGCACTTCAGCCTAGGTGACAGTGAGACCCTGTCTCAAAAACCCAAAAAACAAACAAACAAAAAAAAAAACACGCTATATAATGTAACATACAAAATGTGTGTTAACTGACATATTGGTAAGGCTTCTGGCCAAGAGTAGGCTGATAAGTTTTGGGGGAGTCAAAAGTTATATGTAGATTTTAGATTGTGCAGAGGGATTGGTGCCCATAACCCCTACGTTGTTCAAGGGTCATAGTTTGAAATTGTCCATCTTACAATAAAGTCAAAAGATTAAATACTCAATTTTGTCTATTTTAACTTTTTTTTTTTTTTGAGATGGAGTCTCTCATCACCCAGGTTGGAGTGCAGTGATGTGATCTCTGCTCACTGCAACCTCCGTCTCCCGGGTTCGAGTGATTCTCCTGCCTTTATTTCCCTAGTAGCTGGGATTAGAAGAGCCCACTACCATGCCCAGCTAATTTTTATATTTTTAGTAGAGACGGGATTTCACCATGTTGGCCAGGCTGGTCTTGAACTCCCAACCTCAAGTGATCCACCCGCCTCGGCCTCCCAAAGTGTTGGGATTACAGGCATGAGCCACTGTGCCTGGCCTTTGACTTTTAATGAGAGGTGGGGAAAACGTAAATGACACACCAATATACTAGCATGTCAGTAATGTTTGTTTCCCCTTAGGGATAACTGATAGTGGCTAGTCTAAATGGGCAAAGTTTGAGGACTAATATCTATAAAGTACCTATGATACCAGTTCTAATAACTCAGGGAATAACTCAGTTTTTTTGCATAGGTAAGATGGAAAGGGCCAGGCATAGCGGTCATGCCTGTAATGCCAGCACTTTGGGAGACCAAGGCGGGTGGATCATCTAAGGTCAGGAGTTCGAGACCAGCCCGGCCAACATGGTGAAACTCCAACTTTATTAAAAATACAAAAATTAGCTAGGCATGGTGGTGGGTGCCTGTAATCTCAGCTATTCTGGAGGCTGAGGCATGAGAATCACTTGAACCTGAGGGTGGAGTTTGCAGTGAGCCGAGAGGGTGCAATTGCACCCCCCACCAAAAAAAGGGGCGGGGGGCAAGGCAGTTCTCTTTACAGTGAGGTGAAAGAGAAGGTAAGTTTATGATTTAAATGTGAGAGGAAGCTTTCAGAAACAAGCTACTGGAACTGTGGTAAGATCAACTTGGTGGGCAGAGCAACTGTGTGCTATCTGATTTGCAACCTTCATTTTGCACATAATTGAATAGCATATTTATTTCACAACCAAAACTAACCTTTAGGGGAAGGGAGAACTGCTTAGTTACATTCATGCACGTTGAGAAGGAACATTCTAGTAAAATGATAATTTCATGGAAAATATACTAGTAAAACCAGCTTACCTTAGGCCTTATAAGCAGAATAGAATAAAAGGAAAAACTGATCATGTTTATTGCAACCATTGTCAAGGTTTTAAACTACAGGTCCAGTGCTACTTTGAAAGCCTCGGGCAACCCTCCTCAGTCACTAGAAATGTTGATTATCTTTTGCTGTATGCTCTCATTCACCCATGATGACTTCTTGGGGACCCATCCCCACATAGACACCTGATGCCTATTTAACTGTGAGTCTTGCCATCATCCTAGCAGAGTAGACCAAAGTTGAGCACCTGATCCAAGGGCAGCCTCCTTAGAGGTTAATGAGACTAACCTTGCACAAATCATTTTGGCCTGCCAGGCACGGTGGCTCACACCTGTAATCCCAGCACTTTGGGAGGCCGAGGCGGGCAGACCACCTAAGGAAGTTCAACACCAGCCTGGCCAACATGGTGAAACTCTGTCTCTACTAAAAATACAAAAATTAGCTGGGCATGGTGGCATGGGCCTGTAATTCCAGCTACTCAGGAGGCAGAGGCAGGAGAACTGCTTGAACCCGGGGGATGGAGGTTGCAGTAAGCCAAGATTGAGTCACTTCACTCCAGCCTGGTGAAAGAGTGAGACACCACCTCAAAAAAAAAAAAAAAAAAAAAAA
>NW_016107836.1:1003606-1004905 GCF_001604975.1 Cebus imitator
CCAGGATGGTCTCGATCTCTTGACCTCGTGATCCACCCGCCTCGGCCTCCCAAAGTGCTGGGATTACAGGCTTGAGCCACCGCGCCCGGCCAACACTAGAGACTTTATGGTATGTTAGTCTGCACTCAGAATTCTAACTGCATGGCCGGGCGCAGTGGCTCACGCCTGTAATCCCAGCACTTTGGGAGGTTAAGGCGGGAGGATCACAAGCTCAGAAGTTCAAGACCAGCCTGGCCAAGATGGTGAAATCCGGTTTCTACTAAAAATACAAAAATTAGCTGGGCACTGTAGCAGACGCCTGAAATCCCAGCTACTCAGGAGGCTGAGGCAGGAGAATTGCTTGAATCTGGGCGGCAGAGGTTGCGGTGAGCCGATATCGCGCCGCTACATTCCAGCCTGGGCAATAAAGTGAGATTCCATCTCAAAAAAAACAACAAAACTTCATGTTTTCTTTGTGGATCTTAACAGTTTCAGTTAGTTGAGTATCTTAAGGGTTTTTGGTGTTTCTTCCTCCAAAGAGTGAATCTTCACTGGAGAACTTCTGTTTTTGTCTTTTTCTTTTTAAAAGCAAAAAGATTTTAATGTGCAAATTCGTAAGTGGTTTGAGGGTCTGGCATTGCACTCAGCCTTCAATACGTTAGAATAACTACCCATATGTGATCTATTTAGAAGCAGTGTTTGAAACCACCCATTTCACCCCATCTGCTATGTTGTAGTTGGGTTTTTTGGTTTTGTTCTTTGTTTTTTTGAGACGGAGTCTCATTCTGTCGCCAGGCTGGAGTGCAGTGGCGCGATCTCGGCTCACCACAACCTCTGCCTCTGGGTTCAAGAGATTCTCCTGCCTCAGCCTCCCGAGTAGTTGGGACTCTGTAGTCCACCACGGCACAGCTAATTTTTGTATTTTTAGTAGACACGGGGTTTCACGATGTTGGCCAGGCTGGATGGTCTCGATCTCTTGACCTAGTGATCCACCCGCCTCGACCTCTCAAAGTGCTGGGATTACAGGCTTGGGCCGCTGCTCCTGGGCTGACTTTTTTAAAACAGCCAAAATGACAGAAGAAAAATAAACTTTGTGTAGCTACAGAGGAAGGCATAATTAAATTTCAAAGCCCGGGCGGGGAAGGTTTCCGATGAAGTTGCTTCTTATTCCTTCTCTTTTTTTAAATTTATTTTTATTAATTTATTTATTTTTTTGAGACGGAGTTTCGCTCTTGTTACCCAGGCTGGAGTGCAATGGCGCGATCTCGGCTCACCGCAACCTCCACCTCCTGGGTTCAGGCAATTCTCCTGCCTCAGCCT
>NW_016107836.1:1004928-1011729 GCF_001604975.1 Cebus imitator
GGGTTCAGGCAATTCTCCTGCCTCAGCCTCCTGAGTAGCTGGGATTACAGGCACGCGCCACCATGCCCAGCTAATTTTTTCTATTTTTAGTAGAGACGGAGTTTCACCGTGTTGACCAGGATGGTCTCGATCTCTTGACCTCGTGATCCACCCGCCTCGGCCTCCCAAAGTGCTGGGATTACAGGCTTGAGCCACCGCGCTTATTCCTTCTCTTGACTGACCCGCGCCTTCTCCGCCTCCCTTTCCCCTAGCGTCACCCACCACAGAGGCCGGGATGCGGCGGCGCCTTCCGCCTTTCCGTACGGAAACATGGCGCCTTCCTGAGTGGGGAGGGCCATCCCCAGCTTCGAGCAACCGCCCACTTAGCTTCAGCGGCGGGCACTCGGCCACGCCTCTCACGTTTCCGTACAAAAACATGGCGCCTCTCTGAGTAGGGCGGGCGACTCTTGGCTCAACTGCCCACGGAACCCCCCTCAGCGGTCACCGGTGCGCTTTCGACCTTCCCTGAGGAAACGTGGCGCCGCCCACCTGCCAGTCACCGCTTACTGAGCCCCTTCGGCAAGCACTGGAAAAAGCCGCTCGCCTTTCCGTACGAAGACATGGCGCTGCCCTTTATTGGGCTGGCGCCTCCCGGCCAAGAGCAGTCTCCTCCTTCCCGATGCTGAGAAGCGGCCTCTTTGACCGCTGGCCACCCGAGCCGGGCTGGGAGGACCGCCCGCCGCGTGGCGAGGGATGCGGCCTCGGAGATGCAGAGGCTGAACCGCCCCAGTCTGCCGCGTGTCGCTCCGGCCTCCGCCGTAGCGCCAGCCCGCACCTGATTCGCGGCGGGAGGGAGAACATCGACTCCACCGCAGGTGAGGAGAGCGGGAGCGGGAGCGCGGGCGGAGGCTGACGGACCGGCTCGGGAGGCGCGCGGCCCAAGTCGCCGGCATCTCTTCGCCTCTTCCCGTGGGATCCCGTCCGGGGATGTCTGGGGCAGGCGAGGAAGAGGCGGGGTCCGCGGGCGGGTGGGGCCCACGCCTTGAGGCCGCCCTCCCGGCGCGCCCGCGTCCTCCTCTGCTCGAGGCTCTGCCACTCCTTCGCCGGCCCGAACAGCTGTTTACAACGGAATCCGGACGCTGGGCGCGAGTGGAGCTCAGTGCCAGAGGAGGGATTCCCGGCGCCGGGGGACAGAGCCCCTTTCTTTTGCTGAAAGACCCTCTCTGCTGGGGAGCCTCTTGTGTCCAGCTTAGGCCCGCGTGCAGCCCCGACGGATGACCGTCTTCTTGGCAAGTGCGTGGATCCTCCTCCCCTCGGCTCCCTTTTTTACATACAGTGGGGGTTGAATGAATGCGCGCGCTGTAAGCAATTAAATGGTTCCTGGCTGCATCCTAGAGCCCTTTAATTAGAGCTACAGTTTGTGGAAGGCCTGCCATGTGCCAGCCTCTGCTGTGCACAATCTTTCGTTTCAACTCCCCCCAAACCGAGCAGGTAGGTAGCTCTATTTTACAGAGGAAGGAACTGAAGTTACACAGCTAGTAAAGAGCCAGAATTGGGGCCCAGGTTTGTCTGAGACCAACGCCCAGCCCTCCCAAATACACTGACATCACAGAGATGACGTAGGGATTCATCTCTGTCAACATATACTTCGTGGATGTCTATTTGGCAGATATAAGGATGGAGCATAAGTGGGGAATATGACTGGTGCTGGCTCTTAAGAAGTTCGAAATCTAGGTGGAGAATTTTAAAATAAAAACTAGCACTTTTACCATCTGGCCCCAACGCATCTTTCCATGATCACCAGCCACTTCCTTTTCTCATTTTCTGCCCTTTGAGTGAAATGCCGTTTTTTTTTCACCTCCTTTCTCCCCCTCCAGACATACTTTAACAGGGTGAAATCCTACTCCTTTAAAAGATCAGCTCAAATGTCATCTTTTCTGGGAAGATTTTCTCAATCTCCTCCAAGGCAGAGTTAGTTTCTTTCTCTGCTGTATTCCCTGGGCAATTTCATAATGCCACTAAAGCTTAAGTTTCATTATGGCTCCTTGTGAGCATGTCTGCCTTCCCCTCTAGACTATGTATTTGCATCTTTCTGTTTAAATAAGCATACTTTGAATTGAATTTAAGGCAGTGATGGATGCCAACTGTCGACTAGCCAGCCCTATAGGAGTTGAGAAAAGCACAATCGCTGGTGAGGTCCGGGAAGTGTCCTGGGAAGAGATAGGACTTGAACTCAATCTTAAAAGGATGGAGTTAGTTTACTAAGCTGAGCATTAGAGACCTAGAAATCCTGCCTTTCCTTCTCACTGCACAGAATGAATTACTTCATCCCTTCTGGGCTTCTTCTCAGCATGTGAAGAGGATAAAATTAGAAGCGTTTTGTTTGTCTTTTCTCATAGAATATGCTGGTAACGTTATCCTTTGGATCTTGGAACATTTCCTAAACCTAACAGGATTTAGGATAGAGAGGAGATGGGTGTCCCCAGTGTGTTGGAAGCTAAAATGAGACTAGAAAGGGGAAATACATGAAAACACCTTCATATTAATACAGTCCTGGGCCGGGCGTGGTGGCTCACACCTGTAATCCCAGCACTTTGGGAGCCCAGGGAGGGTGGATCACTAGAGGTCAGGAGTTCGAGACCAGCCTGACCACCATGGTGAAACCCCAGCTCTACTAAAAATACAAAAATTAGCTGGGCGTGGTGGCAGGCGTCAGTAATTCCAGCTGTTCGGGAGGCTGAGGCAAGAGAATCCCTTGATCCAGGGAGGCAGAGGTTGCAGTGAGCTGAGCTGAGATCTCGTCACTGCACTTCAGTCTGGGCCACAGAGCAAGACTCTGTCTCAAAAAAAAAAAAAAAAAAAGAAAAATAGGCCTGAATATTTCAGTTCCTGTAACTTCATTCTATTTAATGGAGTCCTTAGAAATTTCAGATAATTCTATTAGGTGACTCTTCACATCTCTCTAATGTGCAGAACACAGTCTGCCAAACTCCCTAAATCACTTGACATTTCCTTTGATCCCTTCATTATCTTCCATGTATGTAAGAAAGTCTAATTCATGTTTATGAAAATGTTTTGTAATCTTCAAGTACTAATGTTACAGATGTTAATTATTTTCAGCAAATGCAAAAACATTGTGTCTTTTTCCTCAGAAACACCTTAGAAGGCGGGGCGTGGTGGCTCACACCTGTAATCCCAGCACTTTGGGAGGCTGAGGCGGGTGGATCACCACACGTCCAGCCTTTGAGACCAACCTGATCAACATGGTGAAACCCCGTCTCTACTATAAATACAAAATTAGCTGGGCATGATGGCGCATGCCTGTAATTCCAGCTACTTGGGAGGCTGAGGCAGGAGAATCTCATAAACCCCGGAGGTGGAGGTTGCAGTGAGCTGAGATTGCTCCATTGCACTCCAGCATGGGCAACAAGAGTGAAACTCCATCCCCAAAAAAAAGATTCTATTTTCTATCATCCCTAGATATATTTTTCACACGAGTGATATCTTTTTCATTGCAAGTGGATTCACTTGTAAGCGCGATTAAAAGCATTTTTTCCAAGGAGTTTGCCTATCTGCTCTTAGGAATGAAAGAATGTAACATTGAATCACTGATTAAAGTAGTAGCAGCAGGCAGTTTAGAGGACACACTTCTAGTAGTTTAAGTTCCTGTATTCCTGTAACATGCTACTCAGGAGTAGGACACAAATATTCCAACTATCTGTCTGAGATCCAGAAATTTGATAAATTACAAATGTCATTTTACAAGTATCTGTTTAATCATTGAAGTAGAATATTATAGCTGGATAAGATCTTAGCAAGCTCATTTATTCTACAAACAAGAAAACTGAAACCCAAAGAGATTAAATGATTTGCCCTGAGTCACATTGCTAGTTGGTGACAGAGCTAGAATACTTTTGGTTCTTTTTCTTTTTCTTTCCTAGGAAAGTGAATAAACTTAATTGAGAATGTCTGAAAACCTTGACAAGTCCAATGTACATGAAACAGGAAAATCAAAATCCAATGATTCTGAGCAAGGCCTTGAAGATGCTGTGGAAGGTGCTGATGAAGCCTTACAGAAAGCAATAAAGTCGGACTCCACCAGCCCCCAAAGAGTGCAAAGACCTCACTGTAAGCAAATTTAACTTTGGCTAGATGCAATGTTATCATTCTTTTCAGGTAACAGTTGTATGAGGCTTTTTTGTGCATGTGGCCCTGAGCTAGGTTCTCATAATATATTATTGCTAATATAGATTTAGGATTAATAGCAGTTCCTCAGCTGGCAGCCTAGCTACTTGTGGATTTTCAATTGCATGGGAAATTAACATTTGAGAATAATGTCCAGAATGTTCCTGTCTTTCCCCAGCCTCAGTGATATTCCAGTTTCTGGAGTACGCTGAGAAATAGGAGGGTGGAATGCAAATTGCAGCTTTCATTAAAAGAGTGAAAAGTCTGAGGCTGATTCCAGCCAGGACTATGCTTGTGCAGGTTAAAAAAAAAAAAATGTGAGTGAATTTACCACACCCTAATTCCCTGCCTGGGGGCTTAGTTCCCACGAACTTCAGGGGATTCAGTTTGCTGAATGTGTTTGGTGAAGTCATTTCAAATCCCTGCCAAGGAGCAAGCCTCTTAAATGAAAGGATGGCAGTATCTTCAGGCATTCCTAGCAGTTGCCTCAACTCACATCTTTTATGAAGGATATCTTTTATGAAGGGTACCTTAAACATTTTGAAGTGAGTCCAAAAATGAAAGTTTTTAACAGAGAATGTCATAGTCTAAGAATGTTGGTATTGATGTTATCTTTTTAAATTGTAGATGATCAGTAGTTGTACATATTTGGAAAAAGTACAGACATTTTTGGGTTTTGGGGTATGTTTCTTCTAAAATGATCAAAGCCCTTCCCAGGCAATGTATTAGTCAACGTAGTATTCTTCAAGCAAACATTAACGGACCCTGTGTTATTGTGATTTATTATCAGATAGAGTTTAACAAATCAACTATTAGGTCAAATTGTGTCCAGGGAAACGTGTTGTTACTAGTACAGTCTAGCATGCTAGGCCTGTCTCCAATATGTATAGTTAGAAAGCTTCTGTTTTCCTATCTTTAAAATGAGGAAAATACATATATTACTTAGGGTAGTGGTAAAGATTAAATGAATTTGTATAAGACACTTAGAACAGTGCTTCACAGGTAGTAAATTCTTAATAAACATTAGTTGCTGTTACTACTGTTGCTACTAACATGTTATCTATTGCATTTAAAGATGCCAGCATTGGCCAGGCACAGTGACTCATATCTGTAACACCAGCACTTTGAGAGGCTGAGGCAGGAGAATCACTTGAGCCCAGGAGTTCAAGATCAGGCTGGGCAATATAATGAGACTCCATCTCTACAAAAAATAAAAAATTAGTCAGACACGATGGTGCATGCCTATAGTCCCAGCTACTTGGGGGGCTGAAGCAGGAGGATTGCTTGAGCCTGGGAGGTGGAGGTTGCAGTGAGTCAAGATCATACCACTGCATTCCAGTCTAGGTGATGTAGTGAGACGCTTTGTCAGGAAAAAAAAAGGTTAGCTGGGCATGGTCGCACATGGCTGTGGTCCCAGCTACTTAGGAGGCTGGGACAGGAGGATCACTTGCGGTGGGGAGGTCAAGGCTGCAGGGAGCCATGATCGTGTTACCACACTCTAGCCTGGATGACAGAGTGAGACAATCCTCTCTCATAAATAAATAAATAAATAAATAAATAGGCCAGGATTGATTGCTGTAATGTGGATATATGTGATAGCTTTACAACCTATAGTTTCTGCTAAAGAAGAACTTTTGGTTTAGGTCTTCAGTCATTCTCGGTTGGTTGGTTGGTTGATTGGTTTTAATATTTTTAAACAATTTTAATTTTTATGCGTTCAGCCATTCTTTGGTTGATGGCTGCACCTTTGGCAACCCGTCAGTCTGATGGCATGATTCCAAATTAGTGTTAAACCAGTACTAAGCTACATTATCTGAAATTGTGTGTAGTTATGCCCTTAAGGCAAGAATACTTATCTTGGAGCCTCTGATCAAAATTTAGAGGATCTAGTAACAGCCAAAAAAGTATATCAACATTTGTTTGTATATGCATGTTTTTAGGAAGAAGGTCATGGAAGCCTTCATTAAGTTCTCATAGTGGTCTGTACCAAAATCAGGTTTAAAATCAGTGCCCTAAGATATTTCTTTTAGCTGCCTTCCTATTTCTCCTGTAGTAGTAGGTAGGTACAGGGCTATAAACCCAAAAAATAAAGCTAAGACCCCATTATTTGGGGATCAGGTAAGGAAGCATTATTGAACACAAAGAGCGTAAAAAAAGATTTACAAAATACAGAATTAACAATTTGCAAACGTTTTCCCCAAACTCTGTAAATGTGTAGCTACTCAGTTTAAAGAAACTCTAAAGTCACATTTGGAAATCTATAAATTAAAATGTAAGTAGCAAAAAGATAACATTTATTGTTTTAAATTATAACACACGGTAATATTTTAAGAGTGGAATTGCTATGTTAGGCAAGGTGGCTCATGCCTGTAATCCCAGCACTTAGGGAGACCAAGGCGGGTGGATAACCTGAGATCAGGAGTTCGAGGCCAGCCTGGCCAAGATGACGAAACCCTGTCTCTACTAAAAATACAAAAATTAGCTGGGCATGGTGGTACGTACCTGTAATCCCAGCTACTTAGGAGGCTGAGGCTTGAACTTCTGTACTTAGGAGAATCGCTTGAACCTGGGAGGCAGAGGTTTCAGTGACCCAAGATTGCACCATTGTACTCCAACCTGGGCAATAAGAGCGAAACT
>NW_016107836.1:1011833-1013777 GCF_001604975.1 Cebus imitator
TGATACAGAATATTGAAAAAGGAAAAATGGCTGGCTTGTAAAAGATTGGTTGGTACTAATTTGAGGTGGTGATTTGATGTAAAAGATTATCTGTTCTTTAAACAGAGATCCTTTAAACAGAGTAAGGATCAGTCAACTGTAACTTAACAATGTTTCTTTAAAATCTTCTACTTGTATATACTTTAATCCTCTTCTCACAAAGAACCTTCTGTTCTAATATTTAATCCCCTAGTTGACCTGTAAAAGATACTATATTCAGATGACAAACATCAATTATTACTTTGGTTTATTAAATCAGATCTTGTGAATTTAATTAGTAGATTCCAGTCATCCTTAGACGGATAGATGACACAAGAACTTACATTTCTAAAGCTCATGACTAGACTTTGAATTATGGTATCTCTGTATTCAATCAGTCAAATATTTGTTGAGTGCATACTCTTTATGTCAGGGATTCAGCAGTGAACCAGGCCCATGTTGTCTCTGTCCTCATGGAGGTTACAGGCTGGCAAGGAAGACAAATTAACAAGCAGTTTCCATCAACATAATAAGTACTATGGGTAACCTTTACCCTTGCTTTACTGTACTTACTCTGTAGTAGCTGTTTTTACCATCTTGCCCTCCGTAAATGTCCATCCACTTGTGTGACTAACAGCATCTTTTTAGAGGGTATAGACATCTCAGGACACCCTAGTAAAGAAAGAGTACAACCACTCTAAATTAGAACTTCATTTTATTTTGGAATCTGTCTGCCAGCCTCTCAGAAATCATGTTTAATCTAATACAGTTTCAGTTTCTCTACAGGGCATCAGTGCACAAATGCTGTAACAAAATAACAGAATTTAGCAATAGCTTTAGCTTTGTATCACTAAGATAAACTCCAGGGTAAGTTATATTTAACCGTACCTTTTTTTTTTTTTTAAGAGACCGATCTTTTTATGTTGCCCAGGCTGTCCTTGAACTCCTGGGCTCAAGTGATTCACCCACCTCAGCCTCCTTAGTAGCTTAGACTACAAGTGTGCACCACCATGTCTGAGTTAACCTTACACCATATTTCATGGCTCTTATTACAACTCAGATTCTCTTCACAAATTGAGGCAAAGCCGTGTTGTCCACCAAATTGCATCTTTATGCCATTTTATGAAATCTTTACCAAATTTTCATTTATGAAATTGGTAAATTTGAGCACTCTTCCAAAACAAAAACCCCCACAACCCTATCATTTGTATGCAGTGAATAATTCCTCTGTATGTACATCTGTAACATGTCCTGATCATATCTTAGAACTGTAGCTTTTATCTTTCATGGTCAGATACCCCATCACTGATAAGTCTGATTTTATGTAGTCTTTAACTTGGATAGCTCCTGAAAACTTTCTTCTTCCTGAATGTTTGATGCTCTTAGTACTTGGTGCAAGCTGTTTTGTTCCAAGTATGTCCAAAACACTGAGAATGCACTTGTTTAAAATTTGGAGGATTCCTATTTTTCATACAACACACTTAAGTCTCTTGTTTTTACATATGAGAAACACTGACCCTGGAAGATTTAAGTGACTTGTTCAAGGTCATACAGAGTCTAGAGGAAGTGAAATTTCTTCCTGATTTGCTCCAGCTACTGTGTTTCATGACTAGGCAGCATAGTAACAGTGTCTGTTATTACCCAGATAGCTAAAATTATTGGGAAATAAATCCACTGAGAGGACTTGGTGTGTTTCTGTTATTTTCATAAACTTCAAATGGTAAGACATTGGTTACTTTTTGCAAAAGCAAGGTTAAAAGACTTGGAAGCCCTAATAATAATCTGAGTTTCTTTTTAAGAGGTTAAAGCTTGATGGAGTTTAATAACACCTGATGCTTGATATTGACGTACCCACAGTGGAATTTTCATTTTCTGATACCTGGTAACAGAAATAATTTAATAATAAGCATATATTTATACATATGT
>NW_016107836.1:1014732-1031753 GCF_001604975.1 Cebus imitator
GAGACAGGGTTTCACTGTGTTGTCCAGGCTGATTTTGAACTGCTGACCTCAAGCAGTCCACCTGCTTCAGCCTCCCAAAGTGCATGAGCCACCATGCCCGGCCTATCCTTGTCCTTTGACCGCATATATACATATGTGCATGTATATCAGTCTATTTCTGGATTTTCTGCCCTGAATTTCTATATATCCTTATGCTAAAAATACACTGTCTTATTATAATTTTAAAATAAGTCTTGAAATCAGTGTCAGTCCTCTAACTTTATTTTTCTTTTTCAAAATAGTTTTGGCTTATTTCAAGGTCTTTTGTGTTTCCATATAAGTTTTAGAATTAGTTTGCCAGTTTCAACAAAAAAGCCTTCTGATTGGGATTGCATTTAACCAATAGATTGATTTGGGGGAAATTGGTATCTTAATAATATACACATAGAGGGGAACAACAGACACTGGGTCTAGTAGGATCAAGGAAAATAATGAGTACTAGACTTAATACCTGGCTGACGAAATAATCTCCACAAGAAATGCCCGCGACACGAATTTAACTATATTACAAACCTGCACATGAACCCCTGAACTTAAAAGTTAAAAAAGTTGTTTTTAATTGAAAAGATATATTGGGCTTTGATTTTGAATATTTGTTATATTTTAGCAATATTCATGAAGCCAGATTTATTTATTTGTTTTGTATTCTTATTCATGTTCTCTGGGAATGCTGAAAATGTTGTGAGGAAGAATTTTGAGAGTTTTCTCAACTTCCCCTTGTGACCAAATAAAGATTTTTGCCAGACACAGGATATGACCAGCTCTTTGATTTGGTTCCTTTTTTTTTTATTTGGTGAGCAAAAGAAAGAAAATAACTTTTTGACTAACCTAAGAAGATCTTTTAAAGCTGGGCAAACCAGTGACAATACTTATCTAATTTTAAGGCTAGATCTTATGACTATCACATAAAATTAATATATTCATCTTCTAGGCCAGTGCTTCTCAAACTGTGGGTTTTGGAGCCATCAGCATCAACTGGAGACTTGTTAGAAATGCAGATTCTGGTCCGCGTGCTGTGGCTTATGCCTGTAATCCCAGCACCTTGACGGGCGAATCACTTGAGCTCAGGAGTTTGAGACCAGCCTGGGGAATATGGCAAAACTTGTCTCTAAAACAATACAAAAAATAACCGGACATAGTGGCACGTGCCTATAGTCCCAATTACTCAGGAGGCTGAGGTGGGAAGATGGCTTGGGCCTGAGAGGTTGAGGCTGCGGTGAGCCATGATTGTGTGACTGCACTCCTGCCAGTGACAGAGTGAGACCCTGTCTCAAAAAAATAATAATAAAATAATAAAAAGCAGATTGCAGATTGTCTAGCCCTGCCCCAGACCTGCTAAATTAGAAACCCTGAGAGGTGGGCCCAGCAATCTGTTTTCACAAGCTTTCCCTCGGACTCCAGTGTAGGCTAAAGTTTGAGAACTGCTATCAGAGACTTTTTTTTTTTGAGAGGAAGTCTTACTCTGTCACCCAGGCTGGAGCACAATGGTGTGATCACTCGCTGCAACCTCCAAGTCCCAAATTCAAGCAATTCTCTCACCCCAGTTTCCCAAGGAGCTGGAATTACAGGCATGCACCACCATGCCCCACTAATTTTTGTAGTTTTAGTAGAGGCGGGGGTTCACCATGATTGCCAGGTGGGTCTCGAACTCCTGACCACAGGTGATCCACCTGCCTCCACCTACCAAAGTGCTGGGATTACAGGAGTAGTTTGGACTTATCGTAGACTTTTAAAAAGTAAGAATTCCCCTTTGTTCCTTGGTTCAGAACCTTATTTCTGAACGATCAGTCTCAAGCTTTATTAAAAGAGAGAAATACGGACACAAATTATGACACTGTTGCGGCAGTTGATACAGAAGTAAAATCTACAGGACTTGGATAATGAAGCAGGAGAAAGAGAAATCAATGAAGACTTTTTTTTGAAGTTTTTGATTCACTGGATCAGCATTCTACAAAATTCTTGTGTCACATCTCTTTTGATCTGTCCATTGGCCACTGCAGAGCTCTCATATTCTGTCTCAGTATCCTGTACAAGATAGTAGATTTAGCATTGTTTAAACAGCATCATCAGCACCATAATGGACTTGATGCTATTTTAATTTCCTTTTTTTTTTTTTTGAGACAAGGTCTTACTCTGTCACCCAGGCTGGAGAGCAGTGTCGTAATCCTCGCTAACTGCAACCTCCATCTCCTGGGTTCAAGGGATTCTCCTGCCCCAGCCTCCCAAGTAGCTGGGACTACGTGTGTGTACCACCATGCTGGGCTACTTTTTGTATTTTTAGTAGAGACAGGGTTTCACCTGCCTCAGCCTCCCGAGTAGCTGGGACTAATAGGGACACACCACCACGCCCAGCTAATTTCTGTATTTTTTAGTAGAGATGGGGTTTCACCATGTTAGCCAGGATGGTCTCGATCTCTTGATGGCCAAGCTGGTCTTGAACTCCTGACCTCAGGTGATCCAACTGCCTCAGTCTCCCAAAGTGCTGGGATTATAGGCTTGAGTTACCGTGCCCAGCTATTTTAATTTTTTTTAACTTTTTTTTTTTTTTTTGAGACAGGGTCTTGCCCTGTTGCCCAGGCTGGAGTGCAGTGACATGATTATAGCTCACCACAGGCGCAAGTGATCCTCCAGCCTCAACCTCCTCAGTAGCTGGGACTTTAGGCATGCACATACCACCATACCCAGATAGTTTTCTAATTTTTTTTGTAGAGACAAGGTCTCACTATGGTGCCTAGGCTCCTGGCCTCCAGCTCCTGGCCTCTTGCCAAAGTACTGGCATTACACATGTGAACCACTGTGCCTAGCCTTGATCCTGTTTTCATTTGGGGAGATTCATTTGTGGCAGTGTTTGTGGTAGTGCAAAAGTAAACTGCTAATGGGAGCAAAATAGATCTCAAATCTGGTGTCTTTTTTCTTTTTTTCTTTTTAGGGTAGACAGGAGGCAGAAAGATTAGAAAATAAACCCTCAGCTTATGGGACAGATGATCATCTGCAACTTAAGTTTTCCTAAGTTTCAATTTACTGTAATTATTTTCCATTGACGAGTCTTAGTAAAAACCAGATGTTGGCTGGGCGCGGTGGCTCACACCTATAATTCTAGTGCTTTGGGAGGCCAAGGTGGGCGGATCACGAGGTCAGGAGATCGAGACTATCCTGGTAACACTGTGAAACCCCGCCTCTACTAAAAAAATCCAAAAAATTAGCTGGGCGTGGTGGCACGTACTTGTGGTTCCAGCTACTCAGGAGGCTGAGGCAGGAGAATCGCTTGGACCCGGGAGGCGGAGGTCATGGTGAGCCGAGATTACGCCACTGCACTCCAGCCTAGGTGACAGAATGAGACTTTGTCTCAAAAACAACAACAACAACAACAAAAAAAAAACACGTTTTGAATATTAATAAATGATCTCTGTTTTTAAGATTCTAGGTTTAAAAAAAAAAAGAATATGAAGTAACACTCTGCTGCTGTTTGAAAATGCCACAACAAACATTTTAATGGAGGCAATAACTGAAATTATTGTCTGGTACCAGAACCACTATCTTCTCCTTATTTTAATAGAATATCGAATCTAGAGAAGCAAATCTCTTACAGTGAGTTTTTTTTTTTTTACAGCTAGTCCTCCTCGCTTTGTGACGGTAGAAGAACTTCTAGAGACAGCAAGAGGTGTCACCAACATGGCTCTAGCCCATGAAATTGTAGTAAATGGAGACTTTCAGATTAAACCAGTTGAATTACCAGAAAACAGGTAAGGTGTTTGCTAAATTATCTTGCTTAGTAGAATACTGCCATTTCCCAGTTTTGGAAATGTTTCCTTCAGTTGATACCAATATATTCAAATATATTTTTTCTTTTGTACATTATTGCTAAAAAATATTCCTAAACAAGGAACACTAATTCTTTAGAATGCAAATAAAAGGTCTGGGAATCTTTTGTGAGAGTCTTTCTTATCAGCTTCTGCCTAGTCAGTAGGATCTAGCTGCCTCATCTTGTGTTTTCATTGCATTGTTTCATTCACTTCTTTGAAACTATCACACTGTACTATAGTCGTTGGTTTCCTCACAAAGGTGAAGACTGTGTGTAGGTTATTCTCTGTGTGCCTAGTGCCTGGTACTTACCATTTTTTTACTGAATAGAAGACTCTACTGATTGTAAGGTGCACCTTTTAAAAATGTGCTGTCATGGCCGGGCGTGGTGGCTCACGCCTGTAATCCAAGCACTTTGGAGGCCAAGGCAGGCGGATCACCTGAGGTCGGGAGTTCAAGACCAGCCTGACCAACATGGTGAAACCCCATCTTTAAAAAAAAAAAAATGTACTGTCATAAGAAAGAAGAAACACTGTCCATTATAATTGTAAAAATGCCGTTGATTTTAAGAAAGGTCCAAGTTTCTGAGAGATTAAAATATGGGGGGGAATGTTTGTTTTAGAATCAAGGAAATATTCGTGCCGATGCCCTTCTGTCAGCAGCTCACTTGAGTCAGGACTCTGGATGGTGTCTGAGAGTCTGTTGGGGTGTCTTCATGGTTGCAGGATGAATGCTGCAGCTCCAAGCATCCCATCATACGTCAGCATTCCGGGCAAGAGGGAAAAGGTTGGGAGGACTAGAGCTCTCCTTTTGTTAGAGAGGAACATCTTCCCCTGGAGTCATGAAACAGACATCTGCTAATCAGAATTTAGTCAAATGCTACCCCTCTTATAAGTGAGCCTGGAAAGCTTAAATCGGGCAAAAGGGAATGAACTGCTGTGATGGGCTTATTAGATCAGCATGACTTATTGTCAAAGGCAGAGTATATTGTTACCCTGAAAAACACTGAGATTCTGTTAACAAAGGGGGAGGAATGGCTGCTGTGCTGGCAAGTGTCTTTTGTAGGAAGTTTCTAAATATGACTTCACAGATATTTCTTATATCTGCAACGATGGTACTTTTTTGCCTTTTTTTTTTGAGATGGAGTCTTGCTGTCGCCAGGATGGAGTGCAGTAGCATGATCTCGGCTCACTGCAACCTCCGCCCCCCAGGTTCAAGTGATTCTCCTGCCTTAGCCTCCCAAGTAGCTGGGACTACAGAGGCATGCCACCATGCCCAGCTAATTTTTGTATTTTTTAGTAGAGACGGGATTTCACCATGTCAGCCAGAATGGTCTTGATCTCTTGATCTTGTGATCTGCCTGCCTTGGCCTCCCAAAATGCTGGGATTACAGGCATGAGCCACCATGCCCAGCTACTTTTTTGCATTTAGTAATGAAGAATTATTTGTTTTGTGCTCCAGACATAAAGACTGGTTTGTTGTTGTTCTTGTTATTGTTTTTTTGAGACAGTCTTGCTCTGTTGCCCAGGCTGGAGTGCAGTGTTGCAATCTCAGCCCACTACAGCCTCTGCCTCCCAGGTTCAAGCAATTCTCCTGCCTCCACTTCCCGAGTAGCTGGGACTACAAGCATGTACCACCATGCCCCGCTAATTTTTGTGTTCTTAGTAGAGATAGTGTTTCACCATGTTGGCCAGGCTGGTCTTGAACTCCTCACCTCAGGTGATCTGCCCTCCTTGGCCTCCCAAAATGCTGGGATTACAGGCATGAGCCCCACATCCGGCCAAGACTGGTTTTAATGAAATGTTATGATGTATATATAAATTGTTATAGTTTGGTACTTAGTTAAGCAATTGTCCCATATATCACATGGGAATATGATATTTTTAGGAAATAAAGCCCTTCAACCTACTGCATACTGAATTGTTGTTATTATTATTATTATTACTTTGAGACAGAGTCTTGCTCTGTCAGGCTAGAGTGCAGCCAGGCTAGAGTGCAGCCAGGCTAGAGTGCAGTGGCACTATCTCGGCTCACTTCAACCTCTGGCCAGGCTGATCTTGAACTCCTGAACTCAGGTGATCTGCCTTCCTCAGCCTCCCAAAGTGCTGAGATTACAGGCATAAGCCACCACGCCCAGCCTAAATTGTTATCTTAGACTACCTAATTATAAAAATCTTAGGAAACTCGCTAATATCAGGAAACTAAAAATGATTAATATTGGCCATCCAATTACTTGAGAGCGATTCTTTCCAATGAGAGGCTTACTGCAAAATATCACTAACTTTTAAAATAAAGTGTGCCATTGGTTGAAGTGTGCCTGGGAAATTTTTCCTTGGTCCAAATGACTGGGATTGATCTTACCCAAAACCCATAGCATTTGTGTTTTTGAAAGTGATTTGAAACTCAGATATTTTGGTTTTTATCTTTTTTTTTTTTTTTCCCCACTGCCCCAGCTTGAAGAAAAGAGTAAAGGATATTGTACATAAAGCGTTTTGGGATTGCTTGAGTGCACAGCTAAGTGAAGACCCCCCAGCATATGACCATGCTATCAAACTTGTAGGAGAAATCAAAGAGGTGAGGCAAAGAGTGAATTGTGATGCTTTTCTGGTGTTAGGAGTGTTTATTCAACTTCTTGTTTCACCACCAGAAGACTTTATAAAGAAATTGAAGGATCAAGAAGTTAAATAACTTGCCAAAAGGTGGATCAAGAGTGTTTTTGGCTTAATGCCCTTTTAAAAAAAATTTTAAGCAAGCCATGATAACCTGAAGGCATTAAAGGCAACAAAGTTATTTCACAAAATATAGGTTATTTATAAATTTTAATAGGTATGGAAACATTCCATTTATGATGGCCAAAAAGTGATTCAGGCTTCGGGGTAGAGAAAGCTTTAGGGGGAGGGACTGTTTTTGCAATGCCTTTAGCCATAGCATCAAAGAAGAAATGTATCGATGAAAATTGTCATCTGTGGTTGGCTCACAGGCTCACATTAATAAACATGCTTTTCTTCTTTCACCATTAACAGGTTTTTCTTCTATCCATTTAATTGCTACCTGGAGCTTAAGTGGAAGCTTAAGTAATTATTGTAAATGATTTGTAAACATGTTTTTCTGTAGATTTGTTGAGTAAGAAGTAAAATATGTGCAATATTACGTAGCAATTAGTAAGCCCTTATTTGGATAGTTATAAATTACATATAATTAGAAATGATGTCGAAGGAATTTTGATTAAATGTAGCTGTTTTCTCTTGTAGACTCTCTTATCTTTCTTGCTGCCTGGTCACACTAGACTGAGAAACCAGATAACAGAAGTCTTGGATCTGGATCTGATAAAGCAGGAAGCAGAGAATGGGGCCCTAGACATTTCCAAGCTGGCAGAATTCATTATTGGCATGATGGGGACACTGTGTGCACCTGCTCGAGATGAGGAAGTTAAGAAACTAAAGGACATTAAGGAAATAGTGCCCCTTTTCAGGTATGGAACTATTTAATCATACTCTGTACACCTACAATTCAGACCTTTTTTTGTAGGGGAAGGAGAGGGGAGGCTGGGCAGGGAAGAAGGGGAGGAAGACAGGCGGACTGGCAAGGGAGCATGAGCTATTTTCTTTTCTTTTTTTTTTTTTTTTTGAGATGGAGTCTCACTCTGTTGCCCAGGCTGGAGTGCAATGGGGCAATCTCCGCTCACTGCAACCTCTGCCTCCTGCATTCAAGCAATTTTCATGCCTCAGCCTCCTGTGTAGCAGGGATTACAGGCGCAGACCACCATGCCTGGCTAACTTTTGTATTTTTAGTAGACATGGGGTTTCACTATGTTGGACAGGCCAGTCTCGAACTCCTGACCTCAGGTGATCCACTCACCTTGGCCTCCCAAAGTGCTGGGATTACAGGCATGAGCCACTGTGCTCAGCCCAGAGCTATTTTCAGTTTAAACTTCCCTAAGTCTTGGTACTCATGAATTAACAAAGAAATTTTAAGCAAACATTTTGTAAAATGCAGAAAAGTAAAAAGAGGACATTTACTCATAATTGTACCACTCAGAGGTACAATCACTTTTATCATTTTCATCTATATATTTTTTTATGCATCAAATTCCCTCAACATTTTCTTTTGAAAAATTCTAAACCTACAGAAAAGTTTCAAAAATAGTACAATCAGCATTCACATGCTCTTCATGTAGATCCCTCAGTTTTTATCATGTTGTCACAATTGCTTTGCTGCCCAGGCTGGTCTGGAACTCCTGGGCTCAAGCGGTCCTCCCGCCTTGGCCTCTCAAAGTACTGGGATTATAGGCGTGAGCTACGGGCCTGGTCCTGTTTTCCTTTAATACTGTGTTTAGTTTACAATTTCTTGGTTCTAAATCCTTTTTTCTTTTAGAGAAATTTTTTCTGTGTTGGACCTAATGAAAGTGGACATGGCCAACTTTGCTATCAGTAGCATCAGGCCTCATCTCATGCAGCAGTCAGTTGAATACGAGAGGAAGAAGTTTCAGGAGATTTTGGAGAGGCAACCAAGTATGTTTTATATTTTGTGGTACTTATTTTGTTGTCTGTGGTTTTTCATTTTAGCTGCCACAGCTTGTTATAATGTTTTCAGAACAAAACTAAAATTTAGCATGAGAATAGTCTAATTTGAAGAAGAAAAGCACAAAATGTTAGGATTCAATCTAGAGTTGTTAAGCATTGAAAAGAAAACTTAATTGACAAGCAAAAGGAATGTGAGTAGGCCATGAGAATAGAAATTAAAAACAATGAAGTCCTCAATTATAAATGGTTTTTTGATGAAAACACCAGTTTGAAGTAAAATACATTCTTGGTCTTGATTTTTTAAAACGTGACAGACGTCCTGTGAATGTTAATTCACTTTTCTTCTCCCTGTGTGGCATAGCAGGAAATTTAACTTTGCTTTTGTTCTGGATGCATAAATCTTCTTGTTTTATACCCAGGAAGAGTCTTCATTTTTATGGACGTCTCAGATGACTGCAGAAAACAGACAACTATCAGAATCTAAAACTATGTTGTATTTTTAGGGTGCTTTTTATGGTCTCTGCATTGCTGGCTGACATTCTGGGTAAATTTCAGTCTTCAGAGCCAATGTATGATGAATTTTGTTTGGCCCCAAACTTTCTGATGAGGAGATGAAAACAGCAGTCTCTGGGTTGATTGGGTTGCCTGACCAGATTAGTTGCAATGCCCCACACAATCGATTCATCCCGCCCCAGGCAGAGAAGTCTGAGGTGGTGCTGGGGCCAGGGGAAGTTAGGAAAGAGCAAGGTAGGGGTAGAAATAGAAGAAGTTTGGTAATGTTTACTAAGTGCCAGGCTTGTGCCACAGGCTGTATGTGCGTGATCATATGTAATCCTCATACAGTAAGCTGATGATCCAGGCACCTTTTTTTAACCCCATTTTACAGATGTTGGAAACAGGTTTTGAGAGATTTTTTACCATAATGGACGGACCACAAGCTCACACTCTCACCAATGTTGTGAGAGTACTGGGCAGAGAGTTTTTTTTTTTTTTTTTTTGTTGGAGTCTCGCTTTGTCACCCAGGCTGGAGTGCAGTAGTGCGATCTTGGTTCACTGCAACCTCCGCTGGGCAGAGTTTTGTAGCCTGAAGAGCCTTAATATTAAGGCTTGGCCCTGTAAGCAGGGGTGCAGTGGAGGACTCACTGCTAGGGTGGAAGCAGCTACAATGCCTGCATCTAGCACCTAAATCACAACATGGAAGCCCAGGTTTCCTAAAGCTAGCAGGTTACGGGAGCATGCTGTCTACAGAAGAGAGAGTGAAGCCAGATGGCCCAGCAGTCAGGACTGAGCCCTCAGGGCAAGCCAGCGCTGTATCCCTCTGCCCCAGTGAAGGGCAGACTACAGCTGTCACCTTGGCTCTTAAGGAAGCATCCACTGACAGAGCTGCAACACCTCCCGGGACCTGATAGGCACAGTTTTTATCAGATGATGTGCAAGATCCTCCAGCTCGCTCTCTGTATCCCTCAGCATGCCCGCTGCATTACTCAGCTTAGAAAAGCAGGGGTGCTTAAGGGCTGCTGAAAGTGGTGTGGGTCTTCTCTGACAGAGTTCACTTTCCCCCGGGCTGAAAGGAAGCCAGATTGAAACCAGGTTAAGATCTAAACAAGGAAAAGCCTCATCAGCAATGTAGAGGATACTGTATACAGGGAAACTCTAGCCACTGTCCCATCCCGTCTGTCTCTAGAGCTGGAGTCTCCAGGGCTTTTGGCTCCATATCATACAGTGGTCAGGAAGGGAGAGAAGAGAAGGAAGGTTTTGTTAAATACCGGGTGGGTGGCAAGGCCTGGCTAGGTGTCATATATTCTTATTTTAGACAGGATCTAGCTCTGTCACTCAGGCTGGAGTACAGTGGCGTGATCACCACTCACTGCAGCCTCAACCTCTGGGGCACAAGCAGTTCTCCTACAGGCACACGCCACCACACCTGGCTGATTTTTGTATTTTTTGTAGAGACAGAGCCTTACCACATTGCCCAGGCTGGTCTCAAACTCCTGTGTTCAAGCAGTCTTCCTACCTCAGCCTTCCAAAGTGCTGGGATTACAGGTGTGAGGCACCATGCCTGGCTTATTCATTGTCTTGTGTAATCCTCACAACAGCCTGTGAGGTGGGTGTTGTAAATTTCCCTATATCAGGCATCTGAAACTCAGACACATTATAACTTGTCTGAGATCCCTCAGTTAATTGTGGGCACTACTATGATTTGCTCCAAGTTTTATTTGATTCCAAAGTTCATACTTTCTACTTTTATCACTCTGCCAGGACATCGATTGTCCCTAAAGTAATTCCGAGAAGCATCCCTTCTCAGTACCAAGGTAATATGTGCAGCTTTGTTTTTCACAGATTCCCTGGATTTTGTCACCCAGTGGCTGGAAGAAGCCTCAGAGGACCTTATGACTCAGAGGTATAAACACGCCCTGCCAGTCGGGGGAGCGGCTGCTGGCTCTGAGGACATGCCCAGGCTGAGCCCTGTTGCTGTCCAGAATTATGCTTACCTGAAGCTTCTGAAGTGGGACCACCTCCAGAGGCCATTCCCCGAAGTAGGTCTCTCGAGCCGTTTTACTACTCATATTTGTTTTTATGCTGCTGAACTTTTTAAAAAGAATAGCTTTGGCCGGTCATGGTGGCTCACTCCTGTAATCTCAGCACTTTGGGAGGCAGATTGTTTGAGGTCAGGAGTTCAAGACCAGACTGGGCAACATGGTGAAACCCCATCTGTACTAAAAATACTAAAATTTAGCCAGGCATGGTGGTGGGGGCCTGTAGTCCCAGCCACTTAGGAGGCCGAGGCAGGAGAATCACTTGAACCTGGGAGGTGGAGGTTGCAGTGAGCCGAGATCACACCATTGCACTCCAGCCTGGGTGACAGAGTGAGACTCCATCTCAAAAAATAAAAATAAATAAATGTGAAATAAAAAGTAAAAAGAATAGCTTTATTCTAATATAATTCATGTACCAGAAGATTCTCCCTTTTAGAGTGTACATCTCAGCGGTTTTTAATATCATCACAGAGTTGTGCATCCATTACCACTGTTTAATTGAGAACATTTTCATCACTTCCAATAGAAACCCGCACCCATTAGCAGTCACTGCCCTTTCCCTCTCCCTCCAGCCCTTTAAGCCACAACTCTGCTTTCTGTCTATGGATTTGCCTATCCTGGACATTTGATATAAGTGAAATCATACAGTACCAGACATTTGTGCCTGGCTTCTTTCACCAGCGCTTTTCCGTGTTGTAGCATATATCAGTATGTTAATCCTCTTTTCCACTGTGTTTTTTTAGTAGTGGTAAAATACACATAAAATTTACCATTTTAACCATTTCTAGTCGATCAGCTCAGTGGCATCAAGTGCATTCGCACTGTTGGGCAACCATCACCACCAGCCATCTCCGGAACATTTTCATTTTTTCATCTGTGAAACTGTCTTCCCACCAAACACACCAGTCATTTCCCATTGCCCCTGCCCTCCGGCCCCTGGCAGCCATCATTCTGCTTTGAGTCTCTATGAATTGGACTACTCTGAGTATCTCATATGAGTGAAATTATACAATCTTTGTCCTTTTGGGTCGGGTTTATTTTACTTAGCATAATGTCTTCAAGATTCATTTATGTTGAAGTATGTGTCAGTGTTCCCTTTCTGGGTTTTTGTTTTTGTTTTTTTGTTTGTTTGTTTGTTTTTAGAGACAGGATCTCATTGTATTGCTCTGGTTAGAGTGTAGTGGTACAGTGGCTCACTCTAACCATGAACTTTGGGGCTCAAGTGATCCTCCTGCCTCAGCCTCCTGGGTAGCTAGATTACAAGAGTGTACCACCACACCCAGCTTATTTTTAAATGTGTTTTTTGTAGAGACAGGGGTCTCACTGTGTTACCCAGGCTGGCCTTAAACTCTTGGCCTCAAGTGATCCTCCCTCCCTGGCCTCCCAGTGTTGAGATTATAGGCGTGAGCTACCACGCCCAGCCCTCCTTTCTTTTTAAGGCTGAATAATATATTTTACTGTATGGGTGTACCACATTTTGTTTATTCATTCATCAGCTGATGAACATGTGGGTTGTTATTATAAATTATGCTTCTGTGAATATTCCAATATAAGTTTCTGCATGGACACATGTTTTTACCTCTCTTGATTATGTACCTAGGATTAGACTTGCTGGGTTACGTAGTGACTCTAAGTTTAACATTTTGAGGAACTACCAAACTGTTTTCCAAAGCAGCTGTGTCATTTTTCAATCCCACCAGTAATGTATGAGGCTTCCAATTTGTGCTGCTGAACTTTTCTGCTGTTTTTACACATCTTGATCAAAACCACAACAGTGGTGTGGTTGCTTACAGCTTTACCTAAGAAAGTTCTTCCCCTTCCATGCTGAACAACATTTTTTCTTTTTATGTTTTTCATAATACATCCTTCTAACTGCAGGACTTCTTTAAGAAGATGACTAAGAAGGGATTCCCCCAGTGTTTCTGTAAATAGCTGTTTTGGTATGTTGACTCTCCCCTCTTTTTGGGGGGTACATGAGCTTCTTATCGCTAGCCTCAGATCAAGCTACTTCTCTAAATACCTTTCTCATAAGTTCCTTATTTTTCCTTTCAAGAAGTTGTGAGCTTAAGGTTCCGCTTCTTGCCCCTGAGTTCCCTGTTTTGTGCTGGAGGAAGCTCTAAAGAGAATGTCAAATTGGAGATGGGAAAATGTTCCCTTTCAACTGTAGCATGTTCTCTTCTGGAGCGAAGTTCTCAGCCTGACATATCTCTTTAAAAATAGCTGTGGGAGACCATCCAGTACCTCCCTTTTTCCCACTGCTCATCGCCTTCCCCAGGCCTTAGATACCCCTGCTTCTTCATGCTGTGAATATCCCTAAACCCTCTCTATGGAGATGGGGATTTGAGACCTGTTCTCCAGCCTCCTCACTTGGCAGTCTTATGAATAAACTCTCTTTTTCTAGAAAAAAACAAAAAAAAATGCTGTGGGGAAGATGATGATGGTCACTGGGGATGGCTGTCTACTCCAGGAATTGATCCTTGGCTATCTCCTTCTTAAACTCAAGTCCTGCGGGCTGTTGGGAAGCCACAAAGCCACGTGAAGTCAGAAAACAGATGGACGATAAGTCCTTGGGAGTGTATGCATTTATCAGCAGAGGATTCTCAATCCTCAGAGATAGTTTTTACTTCTTGGCTGTGACCCCACGTTGTTCATGTCTTGATTTGGCAAATCTCAGTTTCTGACAGCAAGACAGGCCCTTAGAGTCCATTGATGAGCTGTAAACTCTCAGATCAAATGCACATCTGTGCAGCCTTTCCCTTCTCCTTCCCTCGTCCACCTGGGCAGGGGGTGCTGGCATGGTAGGACCCAGGGCTTCCTTTAACATGGGGGAGGCAGTCGTGGGAATGCACTTGCCTTCCGGGAGGCTTTGGGTTGTTCTTTGTCACTTCTACTTTCTGTGCTTCCTGTTTCTTTCTCCTTTATTTACTCACTGGTCCTTACTAGCTTCCTTTGTGCTGGGTGCTGAGTGGGTACCAAGGTGAATACGTGTAGGCTCTGCCCACAAGGTACTTCTCCCCTCCATTGCCCCGGGGTTGTTGTTGTTTTAAGATGGGGTCTTGCTGTGTTGCCCAAACTGCAGTGTAGTGGCAGTTCACAGACATGATCATAGTGCACTGCAGCCTCAAACTTCTGGCCTCAGCAATCCTCTTGCTGGAGCTTCCCAGTAGCTGGGACTGCAGGCGCCCACCACCGCACCTGGCCTTCCATTGCTCTGTACAGGGTGACTGGCTGTCCTAGTTTGCTAGGGACTGAGTGTTGGTTCACAGGATGTGGGAGTTTCAATTTGAAAACTGGGACAGTCCCAGACAAACTGGGAGGAGTTGGTGACCCTAGGTCTGTGCCTCATTATGCTTTTCATCCTAACAACGTAACTTTTATTTATCAAGTGCTGGCTCTGCCAGCCACTTTATAAGTAGGATGTTTCTTCAGCTTTAAAATAGCCCTGTGATGTAGGAGTCCCCATTCTACAGAGACCTGACCAAGCTGGGAACGCTTACATGAGGTCATGCTTTTTTGTTTTGTTTGAGATGGAGTTCCGTTCTTCTTGCCCAGGCTGGAGTACAATGCTGTGATCTCAGTTCATTGCAACCTCCACCTCCCAGGTTCAAGCGATTCTCCTGCCTCAGCCTCCTGAGTAGCTAGGATTATAGATGTACACCACCACGTCAAGGTAATTTTGTATTTTTAGTAGAGACGGGGTTTCACCATGTTGGTCAGGCTGGTCTCAAACTCCTGACCTCAGGTGATCTGATCTGCCTGCCTTGTAATCCCAGAGTGCTGGGATTACAGGCATGAACCACCGTGCCCAGCCAGGGAGGTCATGCTGTTAAGCACAGAGCCTGGCTTTACACCCAGGCCTGTGTTCTTAGTGAGGGTGCTATGCTGCATCCTTGCTCAGGAGGAAGGGCTCTGAGATTGAGGGGTTATTTCACACGGGACTCCCTCAAAGCTCTGACCACTACTGCAAACCCTGAGGGAAGCTGCAGAGGCAGGTGTGGGGGCTGTGGCGCTCTCGCCCTCTGCTGGCTAGCCCGGACCTGCAGCTCAGCAATGGCCTCTTCTGTTTATTACAGACAGTTTTGATGGACCAGTCTCGCTTCCACGAGCTCCAGTTGCAGCTGGAACAACTGACCATCCTGGGGGCCGTGTTGCTGGTCACCTTCAGCATGGCAGCCCCAGGAATATCTAGCCAGGCTGACTTTGCTGAGAAACTCAAGATGATTGTGAAGATTTTGCTAACAGATATGCATCTGCCGTAAGTGGAACCATCATGCGTGGATGGGAGGCGGTGGATGGCAGAGAGCCGACTCCCAGATGGGATCTCCCAGTGTAAGGCCGAACCCAGGGCCACTCTCTAGGAACTGAGAAGAAACCTTGCTGTCTCGGTTCACTTGGCGAAGACCCCAGCAGAGTTTATTCAGGGTCACAGGGTCAAAGTTAGAATCAGCTGCAGGGTTAGCAAAGCTTTAGGATTGTGGCTTTAAAATGTATGTGACTAGCTGAGTAGCCTATAGGGCCTTAGAGGCCACACCGAGGATTTGGGTTATTGTCCTAAGAGTAGTAGGGAGCCATTGAAGAGTTTGAAACAAGAGGGAGAGAGCATCATTAGATTTGTGTTGGTTTTTTTTTGGAGACAAGAGTCTCCCTCTGTTCACCAGGTTGAAGTACAGTGGTGCAGTGTGTGCTTACTGCAGCCTCTGCCTACTGGGTTCAAGCAATTCTCCTGCCTCAGCCTCCTAGTAGCTGGGACTACAGTTATGTGCCACCATGTGTGGCTAGTTTTTTTGTTTGTTTTTGTGTATTTTTAGTAGAGATGGGGATTCACCATATTGGCTAGGCTGGCCTCGAATTACTGACCTCTGATCCACCCACCTCAGCCTCCCAAAGGGCTGGGATTACAGGCGTGAGCCACCACACCCAGTTCTTAAATTTAAATTTTGGTGGGGGCACATAGTAGAGGTGAGGGAGCATTTAGGAGGCAAGAGAAGTGGCTCAGGCAGGGGTCGGCCATGGGTAGGGTGGGGAGTGCTGGTATCAGTGGTTGCTTGCCTTGAGGAGTCAGAGATCCTGGGCTTAGGGGTCCCGTGGTCCTCCATGCCCTGTTAGCATGCCCCTCCCGGGGCCTGGCTCAGTTCTGAGTGCCATCAACTCCTTTATTCTCCCTACGCAGGGAACAGAATGCTGTCTGACCCCTTTCTTCTTTAATGGGGCTGTTTGTCTCCTGACCTCCAAGGTTTTTGTGTTTGATGTTTGTTGAGTGCTTTATTTCTCTCCCAAAGCCATTCAAATGCATTCAACTTTTACTGGAGCTTATGAGGAAACTGAAACCCAGTCATTAATTGGGACAAAAATGTTGGTGACTAGGATCCGCAGCAAGAAATTCATTTTCTGTTGTGACCTAGTACACACTTAACACACATGTAAGTGTGCATGTGTGCAGGCTTCAGTGACCACTCCTACCATCGAGTCATGTTGGGTGACTTCTGTGGTTCCAGCCTATAGAATATCTTTGAGTGGTTTTAAGCAAATGCTCTACCTAACAAGGTCCAATTCAGAGACTTCTTCAAGGGAAGTACCCCCTAAACAGTCTCGTCTTTACAAAATGGAGGAATTTTGCTGCTGAATTTGCACAAAGCATGGGTGTGTGCAGTGCAGTGTGGGGCGTGTCCACATGTTGTGACTAGGAGTTCAACAGTTTTGACAGTCAGACTAGTTTGTTGAGAGGCCAGGAAACTGTTTGCTCAGCTGAGGGCTTAGCCTAAGGCCTTTGCACAGGTGCAGCCCTGGGCTGTCACCTAGGTGCCCTGCCTGAAGAACTATTCTGTCAAAGCTTCCGCTGAGGGAGGGACCCAGGCCAGTGCTTCCTTGGAAGCCCAGCCTTACACTCCCATATCCACACTTGCCCTCCAGGGGTGGGCACAGAGCTGGTGCCAACGGTGAGTGCCAGGACTTGCTCCCATGCCCCCCAGTAATTCTTCTGTACAAAAGATCTAGACCCAGAACAGAGGCAGTTACCTTCTCACAGCGTGCCTCTCAGCAGAGGGGCTCCCTACAGGGACCCTGGGAGAGCCTGAGGGTCCCAGGGTATCCAGGTACTCTTTTTTTTTTAACTTTAGGATTT
>NW_016107836.1:1032153-1046209 GCF_001604975.1 Cebus imitator
ATTAAAAAAAAATTTTTTTTTTTTTTTTTTATGAGATAGGGTTTCGCTTGTCGTCCAGGCTGGAGTGCGATGACGCAATCTCTACTCATTGCAACCTCTGACTCCTGGGTTCAAGTGATTCTCCTACCACCGCCTCCCCAGTATCTGGGATTATAGGCACCTGCCACCACTCCCAGCTAATCTTTTTGTATTTGTAGTAGAGATGAGGTTTCACCATGTTGGCCAGGCTGGTCTCAAACTCCTGACCTCAAACTCCTGATCCACCTGCCTCGGCCTCCCGAAGTGCTGGGTTTATAGGTGGGAGCCACTGCACTGGGCCTCTTTATTCTTTTAAAAGTAGTTAATACATGTGCATGCTTCAAAAATCAAAAGGTACAAAAGGGCACCCAGTGAATAGTTTCTCTCTCCTTCTTGTCCCACAGCTACCAAATGTCTGCTTTCTTGTGTATCCCTCCAGAGGTATATGGAGATATTCTGAGATCATTCCAGGCTGATTTTATCACACAGAGGCTAGCAGGAAGTTGGGCTTTGGGTCATTGGTCCTGGTATACTCTGAGCCCTTGCCCTTCCCACTGTCTTTTCTAGCAGAGAGAGAGGAAGAAAGATCCCCGGTCAGGTATGCACAGCCTGAGAGGCAAGGTGGCAGGGAAAAGAGTCACAAATTGTCCCTTGAATACATAAATCCAGTTACTGATGCTGTCGTCCTCACCTGATGTGGGCGGCTGGAGCAGTTAGAGGTGTATTTTACTTACAACCCCTTTTTCCCCTCCTCCACTCCAGCTCCTTCCATCTGAAGGATGTTCTCACTACCATTGGGGAGAAGGTATGCCTGGAGGTGAGCAGCTGCCTCTCCCTGTGTGGGTCCTCCCCCTTCACCACGGACAAGGAGACCGTGCTCAAGGGCCAGATCCAGGCTGTGGCCAGCCCCGACGACCCCATTCGCAGGATCATGGGTATGTTTGAGGGAAGGCAGGCAGCAGGGATGTGCCCTCTGAGGGGCTGGAGGACAGGCCCCTCTGAAGAAACCTGAGGGCTTAGCTGGGGTTAGGATGCTGATGGGCAAGGAGACAGTGTGATGAAGCATCACAGAGAGACCAGGGCCACCCAACAGACGGGCACTGGACCAGGCAGCCATCATTGTTCTAAGGGCTGTGACTTTGGAATCACTCACCTGGGTTCACAAGTGGTACCCCAGGGCTTACCGTGCAGCTTGGGCGTGTGACTTGTCATTCGAGTTTCCTCATCTCTAAAAGTGGGAAATAAGAGCAGCAACCTTACAAGGTCACTGCAGGGACTCCCTGAGACGAGATGGTGAAGCACTTGCTATAGTGCCTGGCAACACATAGTAAGCCCTTAGTAAATAGGAGCAGTTACAAAAATAGCTGAATAGCAAAATGAAGATGTTATTTAAAAATACTATTAAAATATTATTAAATATTAGTATGTAATACTATCAACATATCAAATATAATAAAACTATTAAGATGGTAATAAGATATTGCTATTTAAAATTTATAATAAACTTGAAATATTAAAATATTTTTAATGCGGCCAGGCTCAGGGCCTCATGCCTGTGATCCCAGCACTTTGGGAGACCAAGGTGGGTGGATCACCTGAGGTCAGGAGTTCAAGACCAACCTGACTAACATGGTGAAAGCCCATCTCTACGAAAAATACAAAAAAAAATTAGCTGGCCGGGTGTGGTGGCTCTTGCCTGTAGTCCCAGCACTGTGGAAAGCCAAGGCGGGCAGATCACCTGAGGTCAGGAGTTCAAGACTAGCCTGACCAACATGGTGAAACCCCATCTCTACTAAAAATACAAAAATTAGCTGGGTGTGGTAGCTAATGCCTGTAAGTCCTAGCTACTTGAAAAGCTGAGGCAGGACAATCTCTTGAACCTAAGAGGCAGAGGTTGCGGTGAGCTGGGATCGTGCCATTGCACTCCAGACTGGGCGACAAAGCGAGACTCCGTCTCAAAAAAAGAACATTAGCCCGGCGTGGCGGCATGCACCTGTAATCCCAGCTACTTGGGAGGCTGAGGCGGGAGAATCAGTTGAACCCAGGAGGCAGAGATTGCAGTGAGCTGAGATTGCACCATTGCACTCCATTTTGTAGAGACAGGGTTTTGCCATGTTGGCCAGGCTGATCTCAAACTCCTAGACTCAAGTGATCCACCTGCCTTGGCCTCCCAAAGTGCTGGGATCACAGGCATGAACCACTGCACTCAGACGAGACTTATACCATTGGTAAGGAGGCAGGCAAGTGCCTGCAAGTAGACCTGTGGCCAGCAAGTTGCTTCTCATCCTGCTGTCTGGGTTGTTTTGTAACAGCCAGTCGTAGTCATGGGGATTACAAACCAGCCCTTACTGGGAGGATCACTTAAAACCAGGAGTTCAAGACTACTTGGGCAACATAGTGAGACCCCATCTCTACCAAAAATAAAAAATATATATATAAAATTAGCCAGGACAGTGACATGCATCTGTAGTCCTGGCTACTCAGGAGGCTGAGGCAGAAGGATCATGAGCCCAGGAGTTTGAGGCTGCAGTGAGCTATGACTGCACCACCACCGCACTCTAGCCTGGGTGACAGAGCAAGATCCTGTCTCTAAAAAAAAGAAAGAAAAGAAAAACCAGTCTTTGGGTAAGAACAATAAAAAGATTTCTACTTGGTGAGGCTACCAGCTCTGGGAACCTTAGAGAACCAAACTAACTTAAGAATAAGGGTAATAGGGCCAGGCATGGTGACTCACACCTATAATCCCAGCATTTTGGGAGGCCAAGGTGGGCAGATTAGCTGAGGTCAGGAGTGCGAGAACAGCCTGGCTAACATGGTGAAATCCCGTCTCTACTAAAAATACAAAAATTTGCTGGGCATGATGGTGTGTGCTTGTAATCCCAGTTACTCAGGAGGCTGAGGCAGGAGAATCACTTGAAACCAGGAGGTGGAGTGAGCCAAGATTGTGCCATTGCACTCCAGCCTGGGAGTCAAGAGGGAAACTCCATCTCAAAAACAGAAAAAAAAGAATAAGGGTGATAGGGTCAGGTGTGGTGGCTCACACCTGTAATCCCAGCACTTTGGTAGGCCGAGGTGGGCAGATCACTTGAGGTCAGAAGTTCAAGACCAGCCTGGCCAACATGGTGAAACTCTGCCTCTACTAATAATACAAAAATTAGCTGAGCGGGGTGGTGCACCTCTGTAATCCCAGCTGCTCGGGAGGGTGAGGGAGGAGACTCACTTCAACACGGGAGGTGGAGGTTGCAGTGAGCTGAGACTGCACAACTGCATTCTAGCCTGGGTGACAGAGTGAAACTGTTTTGGAATAAATAAATAAATAAATAAATAAATAAATAAATAAATAAGGGTGGCAGGTCTTGTCAGCAGTTTTCTGTCTCTATTGTGAGGTTCAGGAGGGCGTAAGTTATTTGCACCTGAGAGGATACCCCAGGCAGGAGGCAGGGCATGTAGTTTAAAAAAGTCCATTCCATATAAATGTCTCTATTGTTGTTGTGATAAAATCTGCAAGAAGTATAGCTTGATCAAATCTTTTTTCATGAGGGTACACAAGAGTGCAAAAGCATTGTGAAGGGGAATGGACTAGAAAAGCAGCAACCTAAATTATTCCTCAGAGTAGGACAAGTTTACAAATGCTCCTGACTTACTTGGCAGGCAGCAGAGAAGGAAGCATGTGCTGCTTTCATAGAGGCTTAGTAGGGAAAACGTCACCAGCTGCTGGTGCTTCTCTTTACTTTTTTGAACCTGGAATTCCTGCTTTATTTTTCTACCTTTTTACGTGATCATCAGCAATGGCTAGCATTGGTCTCAGGATGTGTTGCTCCTCCAACAGCAGAGCATGTCTCCAGCCACTCGTGTCTTACTCACTCACGCATTCATTCTATTATTATTATTATTTTTGAAGACAGGCTTGCCCTGTTGCCCAGGCTAGAGTGCAACGGCGTGGTTTCGGCTCACTGCAACCTCCACCTCCTGGGTTCAAGTGATTCTCATGCCTCAGCTTCCCGAGTAGCTGGGACTACAGGTGTGTACCACCACACCTGGCTAATTTTTGCATTTTTAGTAGAGACGGGACTTCGTCACATTGGCCAGGCTGGTCTCAAACTCCTGACCTCAGCCTCCTAAAGTGCTGGGATTACAGGTGTGAGTCACTGTGCCCGGCCACTCACACCTTCATTCTTGCATTTCAAGTGTGTTTGAGCTTCTCCTGGGAGCTGGGTCTCATGCCAGGCACTGTGCTGAGTGCTGAGGAGACATGGTGAACAAGATGAGCTGGCTCCTACCTTCATGAAACTACCATCTAAAGGGGAAAGAAAACGTAATAAATGGGATGAGTGTGCAGAAGTCCAAGGTGCTGTGGGAATCTGGTCTGGGAGTATTGATTGGGGACCACCTCCCCTAAGGTGATGGTTAAAGCTGAGGACTGAAGCACATTCGGGGGTTTGTAAGGTGAAGGACAAGAAACAACTAACCGCTTTCTTTTCATCACAGAATCTCGAATCCTGACCTTCTTAGAAACCTACCTTGCCTCGGGTCATCAGAAGCCATTACCCACAGTCCCTGGGGGACTCAGTCCAGTTCAGAGAGAGCTGGAGGAAGTTGCTATTAAATTTGCTCGCCTGGTCAACTATAACAAGATGGTCTTCTGTCCCTACTATGATGCAATCCTCAGTAAGATCCTCGTCCGATCCTAACGTGTATGCACCTACAGCAGCAGTATTACTCACTCGCCGCAGAATACCTGTTCTCAGCTCTAATGTTGCATTGGAAAATGGCTATATTGTACATGTCTATTTAACAGCACCGATTCCAAAGGGAAGAATATTATGTATCACTGTTGGAAAGATTCGTTGAAAAATGCACTGAATTCTATTTTGAGAGATTGTATTTATGAGTGCAAGTTTACAAATCAAAGAAGATTTTTGTTCTCGAGTTTTACAGGTAACGTTCAGCTGTGTCTCCACTCCTTTCCCATCATGTCATTCCAAGGAGGCTGGGACCTCTCTCTTCTGCAATCTGGGTAGTTCTTCTTTCAGATACCCCGTGCTGACAGCCATCCAAGCGTAAAAGAGACCAAGCCGTGACTTCACCTCTTGCCCTCCCTCAAACAGCCTTGCCCCCGACTCCTCCCTCCTGCTATTTTTTGTTAGAAGGGCTACATAACATCTTTGTGCCATTTTCTCCCCCTGTTTATTGCATAGGGCTCCCAAGCCCTTTGTTCTAGAGGAGAATTATTTGTCTCCTTTTTTTTTTAACTTTCTTTTTTATATTTAAATTTTTTTTTCTTTTAACCTTCCCCCGAAGACACAGAGTTATTGGACTTTAAAAAGCTTGTTCTTTTATACAGAATTACGCCTGCGTCTGGATGACAGCAGTTACAACTTATGACATCTATTGAAAGGAAATTCTTTGATTTTCAACCCTTGAAAGTCAGAGGAAATTTTTTGAAAAATAGTTTACTGTAATGTGAAGGAAATGTCTGAAATTCTTACTTAAAATTTTACTCTGAGAGAATACACAGATGTGTTGATTAAATTAAATTCTGGGATTAGATTAAGTGTTTTCAGATAAAATAGCTTGAGTTCACGAATCTCCTAGGTAAGGAAGTCATAGAGAATCTCTGGTGTTTGAGTATTATTTTTCAAGGAACTTCAGTGACCAGAATTCCTGACATGTCCTCTGACTGTGAGTGATTTGGGTCTCACAGATGATCTGTTCTGTTTGTTTGTTTGTTTGTTTGTTTGTTTTAAAGTGTACACGTGCATGTATGTATTTTAGACAGGGACATTATATTAGAAGCAGAGCCATGAAGTTGGAATGATCTCCAACCTCCAGAACAGCAAGGGGTCAGATTATATTACTGTACGAGTAATGCAGTAATAGCAGCACGTGAAGCCTTCTGGACGGGAAGCTAAGAGAAACTTAGAAGCTGGCCGGGTGTAGTGACTCATGCCTGTAATCCCAGCACTTTGGGAGGCCAAGGTGGGCAGATTACCTGAGGTCAGGAGTTTGAGACCAGCCAGGCCAACATGGTGAAACCCTGTCTCTACTAAAAATACAAAACTTAGCTGGGCGTGGTGGTGCATGCCTGTAGTCCCAGCTACTTGAGAGGCTGAGACCGGAGAATCTCTTGAACCCAAGAGGCAGAGGCTGCAGTGAGCTGAGATCATGCCACTGCACTCCAGCCTGGGTGACAGAGTGAGACTCTGTCTCAAAAAAAAAAGAAACTTGGAAACCATTTCAGAAAGACCCCAGGAAGACCAGCAGCCATCCCTGCACACCCAGGGGTAAGGGCTACGTTTCACTACTAGCAGCTGTTTTCTCTGATCCCTCTTTGTAAGGAAATGCAGTGATTGTAGGTTTTCAAGAAAGACTTGAAGAAGCAGTTGGGTGGGTATTCCAATAGGACTGATGGGGAGAAAAGCAGATATTCCATGAAAAGGATATTGGTCCCGGTAGAGTCCGAATACATTCCGCTTTCAGGATTTTCGAGATTGCTGATGGTCCCAGGGTTTATACAAGGACTTGGATCTGGTGCTAGGAGCTCAGGTAGAAATTACATGTATACAGATCAGCACTGATGTTGGTTCTAATCTATGATGATGTGATAAATTAAACAACAACAAACAGGGCTGGGCATGGTGGCTCACACCTATAATCCCAGCACTTTGGGATGCCAAGGTGGGAGGGTCACCTGAGCTAGGAGTTCAGGTCTAGCCTGGGTAACATAGTAAGATCACATCTTTACAAAAAGTACAAAAAAAATTAGCCTGGTTTGGTGGCACACGGTTGTACTCACAGTTGTACTCCCAGCTACAAGCTGAGGCTGAAGCAAAAGGATTGCTTGTGCCCAGGAGTTTGAGGCTGCAGTGAGCTATGGTTGTGCCACTGTGCTCTAGCCTGGTTGACAGAGCCATAGCCTGTCTCTCCTCACCAAAAAAAGTAGAGCCAGATATATCTTTAGATCCTTGGCTGGAGACTGGAGAATCTGGGGCCACTGTAATCTGGCAGACTGACCACATTTTGTGAGAGGACTTTTATTTATATTTATTTTTTGTTTGTTTGTTTGAATGTGTTATTTTTGGGGGGGGGCGGTGGGATGGAGTTTTGATCTTGTTGCCCAGGCTGGAGTCCAGTGGCGCAATCTTAGCTTACTGCAACCCCCACCTCTTGGATTCAAGCGGTTCTCCTGCCTCAGCCTCCCAAGTAGCTTGGATTACAGGCATGCACCACCATGCCCAGCTAATTTTGTATTTTTAATAGAGACTGGGTTTCTCCATGTTGGTCAGGCTGGTCTCAAACTCCCAACCATGGTGATCTGCCTGTCTCGGCCTCCCAAAGTGCTGGGACTACAGGCATGAGCCACTGTGCCCAGCCTGAATGTGTTATTTTTTTAAATAGAAACCATATCACTTCGTTTCTTATAGCGAATAATTCAAGAGGGCCCCAGAAAGTTCTTTCATCCACAGAATTACAGAAAGGATAAGCACCCTCACCACCCAAGCCTTTGGTTCATTTGTTTTATTTTGTTTTGATCTCTGTTCTCTTACCACACTGACATGCTGCATCCAGAATGGAACTCTGTCTCTAAGTTTTATACTAGTTAGGAGGCTAGTCTGTCAGAACATCCCTAATTTAGCTGAGGAACCTGGGAAAGTCTTCCTTGATTTTTGCTTCATCCCGAGTCCCGTAAATGTTTTCTTTAAAAAGCTGCAGGCAAATGATGTAGAATGGACAGAGACATGAGACAGAAATCAGCAGAAGGGCAAAGAGTATGGCTCCCACGGCACTAATAGACAGTGGCCTCCCAAGGCTAAACACAAAAAGCAGTGTGACCACCACATGGCTCCAGGGAGTACATGCCTTTAGTTTCTTCTATAACATGGGCCACAGGACAAAAACCTGGAGGCAAGTGTTACCATGATGAAGGCAGGGACTGGGGAAGGCGTGATGCCAGCAGCCAGAAGCAAAGGTGGCCATGTTCAAGGATAGCGTGCTGGACATAGTGGCAGTATTGGCACCACAGTCAAAAAAGATGAGGTGGCCCAACAGCATGAAGACGGACATGGCATAGATGGTGTCAGTGCTGAGAGACTCTGCCAGGTTCTTTAGCACTGGTGAAAAGCCATAAGTGAAAGTAATGAAGACTAGGACACTCTCCAGGTCAGCCCACCAGGTCCACCCACTTTTCTTCCGCCCTTCATCTCCATCAGTGAAATCAAACAAAACACCCAATCAGTGAAGAAGATAGGCCAGTCCCAAAAAGCCAATGGGAGGCCAGAAGACCCTCATCCATGGAACACCAGATAACCAGAAAGTCACAAATGCTGCACAACTGCTGGATCACCACACTGGACTCAAGTACCACAGTCCACCATTGGTATTTCCAAGCCTGGATGTTTTTCCGGAGCTCTTCCAGGAACCAGGTCCACTAAGTTGTCAGGAAAGGGCTGTTTCTCATATAAGACCTTCTGCCACTTTACCTCCTTGGCGTCAATTACAGGTTGGGGGCACATTATCCTTTCAGACTCAGGCCAGTTTAATCATCGCTTCATAGAAGTCCATGTGGTTCTTGTTCTTGATGAGGTTTTGAAATGAGACCTCCCTGGATGTTCCATGCTGTGGTTGATGTTCTACCGACCTTTCCTTGTTTTCAAAGGCAGCAATCCAGGCTAGACCTAAAACAGATGAGTTTGTCTCTGAGACAGGACAACACAGCCAAGTTCCTGCCAAGAGTTCCTGGGGATGCGTGGCTGGGGAATGGCAGCCACCTGCCTTTTTCCTTGTGAGGGTACTTTTAAAGAAGAAAATCACATCTTGTATAGTATGTTCAATGAGTTCACTTCTGGAATTGTTCTCTTGAGGTGGAGGTTGCTCTGTGGCCACTGTGCCTGGTGATTGTATGATCCTGGGTTCCTGGGCTGAGAAGCCTCAGCCTCAGAGTGTTTGGAGGCTTTTCCTCCCCCTGCAAGGCTGAAGGAGAGGAGCTTACCCCCAACTACACAGCAGCGATCACCACTTCCTACATCTCAAAAACTCTTCTTTTGTAAGAGTAGATTCTTTCAAGGTATTTTTCCTGTCCTGAGTTCTTACATTGCCAGAATTCCATTTGGACAGTTTGAAATCTTGATACATGAATAATTGGCTTCACGGACTCTCTTGGCCCCCCACTACCTCGATGTCCACTGGTGGAGTTCTGCAACTGGCAAAAGGCAAGAATGAAGGAAGCAAACTTCAGAACCGCAATATTCATATTGAATCATTTTGTTGTTGCTCTATGAAGATAAATAAGCTAATTTTCTTCCTGGAATCTCATAGGATTATTACTAAGGGCCAGGGAGATCCACTTTGTTCATTTAGTCACTCAGGAAGCATTACTAAGCATCCAGCTGCACTTTCCCCTACAGCTGTCTCTCCAAAACAAAACATCCTTTGGAGCGTGGTGTTCTTCAGAATAGAACGGATTCTATATGCTGCATTCAGTAACAGGTTGTGGAGACAAGTGTCTTTTCCAGGTATATTTGGCAGTAGTACTTTACTACTTGCGGATAGAACTGAGAGTGAGGTCAGTATCACCAAGCCTCCTGGATTTCTTCAATAGTCTCATGAATGAGTGAATGTTTAGAGCAGTAACTGCTACTTTGTTGGGTCTTGGTTGGGTGGATGGATTCTCAGTCCTGGTGTTTTTAAAAATTTCATTCTGGCTGGGCGCGGTGGCTCACACCTGTAATCCCAGCACTTTGGGAGGCCGAGGCAGGTGGATCACAAAGTCAGGAGTTCGATACCAGCCTGGCTAAGATGGCAAAACCTGGTCTCTACTAAAAATACAAAAATTAGCCAGGCACGGTGGTGGGCGCCTGTAATCCCAACTACTTGGGAGGCTGAGGCAGGAGAATCACTTGAACCTAGAAGGTGGAGTTTGCAGTGAGCCGGGATCACACCATTGCACTCCAGCATGGGTGACAGAGCAAGACTCCGTCTCAAATTCCCTCTGAAGCAAGCTATAATATGTGATTATTTATGTGACGATATGACTCCACCATAAATGTACTTCAGGTAAGAAGCACACTGACATGATATCTTACTGATCAAATGCAGTTGGTAGGTATATATGAACTTTTTCCTCTGTGAAGAAAAGCTATTAATAAGTTTGACTTAATAGGCCTAGAGTATGCACATACTGGCCAAGATTCTAAATGGATTATTCAGCAATTCTGTTTTCGTGGTGGTGCTTATTTTCATTTCTCCAAAGCCTTAAGATTCCTGGGAATAGAGCAAGTATTGCTGCCACCAACTTTGCTGTTGAGTTTCAAAGAGAATAGGTGTTTGCTGTTTGATTTTTGGTGACCTTTTGGTGAGCTCTGATTTATATGTGGAACATTGGTGTTTCTTTTCATTGTGAGGCCAGGTGGTAGAGTGGACAGACTGGGAGCTGTCAGGAAACCAGGGCTCGGATTGTCCCTCTGTAATGTACTAGCTGGGGCAAATCAGGGCGCATTCCCAACTCCTTTAAAATGAAAGGACTAGATATGGTCTTTAAGCTCCCTTCTGATTCTAACGTTTGGCGGTAGCAGGATTGTGCACAAAGCTCCCAGTTTAGAGAAAGATCTGGGTTTGAGTCTTTTTTCCTCTATCGCCGCCTTACTGGCTGTACAGCATTGGGCCAGTCATTCTCCTAAGGCCTCAGTATTTTCATTGTTAAATGGGAACACTCCTAATTCACACTGTTGCTGTGAGGATTACATTTGGTTGGAGTGTTTGAATGCTTTGTACATAGAAAAGGACTATCCTTTTTGTTTTTAGCTACAAAGGTGAACATGTAACCCTCTATCCGTAGTCGCACATCTGCTGTGGTGTTAGGTTCCACTGTTAGCACCCAACTTCCCTTCAGTCAAGCACATTCTACAGGCCGATAGGGAAGGTTTTCTTCCTGTCCTCTCTTAAGACTTGTTTACGTTCATCATCTCTTCTGTACTAGAGCTGCAGTCTTACCTTTGCCCACTTCCTGACATCCACCTCCACCCCAGTGATTTCTCCCCATCTCCACCTCTGTATTATTTGAACTAAATGAATCCTTGAATGAACAAATGAATGGATGAATGAATGGTAATGGATAATGGGCTATGAAGTCATATTTAAAGGCACTGTCTCATTTAAAAACAATCTAAATAAATAACTACGATGATATTTGCAAGTGTGTATTTGTATTGGATTTTGCATTATATAATTATTTTAATCGAAAGACTTTTTGGTCATAGTATTCAAAGCAACTTCAAGGGGTAAGGAAGGGGATAACCTTTAAGCCCAGGTAAGCTCTATTTATTAAACTATCAAATGTTCACTGGTACTTTCAGAAATAGCCAGAGTTCTACAAAATATGTGTTAAAAGCCTAAACAGACATAATTCTACTTACAACTATCCTTCGTGTGGGTTTCTGTCACACCTGACTTACATTTATTGCATATTGAACCTAAGAACCAGAACTAAGCTCTAGGCCTGTGTTGATGGAGTGTCACTTTTCTTGACTTAAAAGTAACCTTAAGAAAGAGGGGCCAGGGAAGACACTGTGTCTCACACCTGTAATCCCAGCACTTTGGGAGGCTGAGGCAGGTGGATCACAAGGTCAGGAGATTGAGACCAGTCTGGCCAACATGGTAAAACCCCATCTCTACTGAAAATACAAAAATTAGCCAGGCATGGTAGCACGCACCTGCAGTCCCAGCAACTCAGGAGGCTGAGGCAGGAGAATCGCTTGAATCTGGGAGGTGGAGGTTACAGTGAGCTGAGATCACACTGTTGCACTTCAGCCTCCGTGATAGAACGAGACTCTGTCTCAAAAAAACACAAAAAAGGGGCTGGGAGTAGTGGCTCACGCCTGTAACCTCAGCACTTTGGGAGGCCGAGGCAGGTGGATCATTTGAGGCCAGAAGTTCTAGACAACATGGCTAAACATTGTCTCTACTAAAAGTACAAAAATTAGCCAGGCATGGTGGCATACGCCTCTGCTCCCACCTCAGACTGCTGAGGGAGGAGGATGGCTTGACCCCAGGAGGCAGAGGTTGCACTGAGCCAAGATTTCGCCACTGCAATCCAGCCTGGGTGACAAAGTGAGACCCTATCAAAAAAAAAAAAAAAAATTATGTAGCTTCAACAGCAAATACAAGTCATGGACTGGCTACTCCCTAAGCATTTCCTGAAGGCCTGGTATATGCAGGCAACCAACTAGGCACTGGGGGTGTAGTGGTCAACCAAACAGACGTGGTCCCTAGCCATGAGGAACTTATGGAACTTCCAGCCTAGTTTGGAGAGATGAAAAAAATAAATNAAAAAAAAAAAAAAAAAAAAAAAAAAAAAAAAGAGGGCTGCGCATGATAGCTCATGCCTCTAATCCCAGCACTTTGGGAGGCTGAGGTGAGAGGACTGCTTGAGCCCAGGAAGTCAAGACTAGCCTATACAACACAGGGATATCCTGTCTCTACAGAAAATTTTAAAAATTAGCTGGGCATGGTGGATGGCGATGCATACCTATGCTTCCAGCTACTTGGGAGGCTGAGGTGGGAGGATCATGCTGTGATCATGTCTCGAAACAAACAAAAAGACATCTGAAAATTTTTGTTTTGTTTTGTTTCTGAGATGGAGCCTCACTCTTGTTTCCCAAGCTGGAATGCAGTGGCACAATCTCAGCTCCCAAGCTCAAGCAGTTCTGCCTCAGCCTCCCTGAGTAGCTGGGATTATAGGCATGCACCACCATGCCCGGGTAATTTTTGTATTTTTAGTAGAGACAGGATTTCACCATGTTGCCCAGGCTGATCTTGAATTCCTGACCTCAGGTGATTTGCTCACCTCGGCCTCCCAAAATGCTGGGATTATAGATATGAGCCACTATGCTGGGCTGAAATTTTTATTCAGTAACACATAAGTTCACTTGCTCGTTGTCACAAAGAACTGCCAACTTTAATGAAGTTTGTCTTAGGAATTTTTTAAAAAAAAGCAGAATGTATGAATATGATGACTATAATAAAATTGAACTCGATATTTATTTATTAACTGTAGGCCAGTACAGGGTTATAAACTTATCAAATAAATTAATAATTATTGACCAAGGTCAATATATTAACAAAAATGGTGTTTTTTTTAAAAATTCTTTTTCATTGGTACAATTTGGTTGTTCAGAGAGTTTACTAGCAGCGTCTGTAACCTTTTCCTTTACTAGATGTGGCCACATAGATGCAACCTCTTTTCCCCTTTGTTTTTTTTTTTTTTTTTTAAACAAAGTCCCGCTGTGTCGCTGGGTTGGAGTGCAATGGTGCGATCTCAGCTCACTGCAACCTCTGCCTCCTGGGTTCCCGCAATTCTCCTGCCTCAACCTCCTGAGTAGCTGGGATTACAGGCGTCTGCCACCATGCCCAGCCAATTTTTTTTGCATTTTTAGTAGAGACAGGGTTTCACCATGTTGGCCAGGCTGGTTTCGAACTCCTGATCTCATGATTCACCTGCCTCGGCCTCCCAAAATGCTGGGATATGGCGAGTATCACATTGAGGTCACCACCTGTGGAGGTGTGTCCTGCAGACCCTGACTCAACGACGGATGAGTGAATACACTCTTACACCTAGCACATTGATTTTGAGTGAGCTAGGGTTGGTCGTCAACAGCTTTCAGAGGGCAATTGCAGCTAACTGACTACCACTCACTGCTTCTCATCACATTTATTCAGTATAGATTTAATAACAGAGGTTCTAAGTCAACATACTTGTGGATAATTAACATGGTTAAAAGAGTGGTTTTACGAATGACAAAAGTTTACATGAGCAAACAGAGACAAAGGAATGTGGGGTAAACAGACTTAACTGGGGAAGCTTTATTGTCCCTATCTTTTACCCTTTGACTTAAAATTCTAACGTAATGAACTGGCTGCCTTCAGCTAGATCCATTAAAACCCTCTGGCCTGGCCGGGCGCGGTGGCTCAAGCCTGTAATCCCAGCACTGTGGGAGGCCGAGGTAGGTGGATCACAAGGTCAAGAGATCGAGACCATCCTGGT
>NW_016107836.1:1046389-1056531 GCF_001604975.1 Cebus imitator
AAAAAAAAAAAAAAAAAAAAAAAAAAAACCCTTTGACCTTCCAAAAAGTTTGAGATTATAATCTTCTAACTTTCCCTAATATTTTGCCAGCCACCCCAAGTGAATCCCAACACTGGGGTTATCGGCGTGAGCCACCGCACCTAGCCGCAACCTCTTGTTTGAATTTTAGTGGTAAAGGCCAGAGTTTGATTAATTTTTGTTTAGGAAGGACACATGTATAGTCCTTGAAACTTTTGTGTAGTTCTGGAATCTTGAGGAGATGCTGCCATTGCGTTTATAAACAGGAAAAATATGGATATCTTTTGGCAATTTCTCTGGGTCCAGCAATACTGATCTGAGTCCTTCAAAGTATAGGCCTGACTGTACCATGAGTCTGCACATTAGATTCCCAAAGGTAAGTTCAGATTCTAACATCATGCTGCTTGTTGAACTGTTTAACAAAAGGAATTATCAAATATTCAGGTAGAATCACCTTAAAAACTAAAAATTCTTACATATCTATAGCAATTAGAACATTAGAAAATGTTTTCTTCAACTGAGAAACAATCCTTGTTATGCCCAAAGAGCTGATCATTTCTAGGCAAAAAAAAATCTTATAAATAAATGCAATAGGAACAATTATCATATACATAGTAACCTTAACAATGAGGCTGGGCATGGTGGCTCACGCCTGTAATCCCAGCACTTTGGGAGACCGAGGCGGGTGGATCACGAGGTTAAGAGATTGAGACCATCCTGGTCAACATGGTGAAACCCCGTCTCTACTAAAAATACAAAAACTTAGCTGGGCATGGTGGCACGTGCCTGTAATCCCAGCTACTCAGGAGGCTGAGGCAGAAGAATTGCCTGAACCCAGGAGGCGGAGGTTGCGGTGAGCCTAGATTGAGCCATTGCACACCAGCCTGGGTAACAAGAGCGAAACTCCATCTCAAAAAAAAAAAAAAAAAAACCAATGATCGATAACAGTTTGAATCTGTGTCCCCACTAAATCTCATGTCAAACCGTAATCCCCAGTGTTGGAGGTGGGGCTTGGTGGGAGGTGATTGGCAGAGTCCCTATGAATGGTTTAGCACCATCCCCTTGGTTTTATTCTTATGGCAGTAAGTTCTCATGAAATCTGGTTATTTAAGTGTGTGGCACCTGCCCCCTCCTCTTCATCCTGCTCTGGCCATGTAAGATGTTCCTCTTCCCCTTCACCTTCTGCCATGATTATGCATTTCCTGAGGCTTCTCCAGAAGCAACTGCCACTATTCTATCTGTACAGCCTATAGAACCATGAGCCAATTAAGCCTCTTTTCTTTATAAATTACCCAGCCACAGTTCTTTCTTTACAGCAATGCGGGAATGGACTAATAAAGTGATTAAAGGCTGGGAATACAGACTTGCACTACCACACTCATCTAAATTTTTTGGTATTTTTAGTAGAGATGGGGTTTCACTATGTTGGCCAGGCTGGTCTTGAACTCCTGGCCTCAAGTAATCTGCCCACCTTTGCCTTTCAAAGTCCTGGGATTTACAGGCATGAGCCACCACCCCTGGCCTACTTGTGTCTTAAGTTTTTTTGGGGTGGGGAGACAGTTTCGCTCTTATTGCCCAGGCTGGAATGGAGTGCAATGGCACAATCTTGGTTCACTGCAACCTCCACTTCCTGGGTTCAAGCAATTCTCCTGCCTCAGCCTCCCAAGTAGCTGGGATTATAGGCATGTGCCACCATGCTGAGCTAATGTAACGATGGGGTTTCTCCATATTGGTCAGGCTGGTCTCGAACTCCTGACCTCAGGTCTCAAAGTGCTGGGATTACAGGCATGAGACACTGTGCCCAGCCAGTTTTTTTTTTGAGACGGAGTCTTGCTTTGTTACTAGGCTCTGGAGTGCAGTGGCGTGATCTCAGCTCACTGCAACCTCCACCTCCTGGGTTTAACCTATTCTCCTGCCTCAGCCTCCCGAGTAGCTGGGACTACAGGCATGCGCCACCACCCCCAGCTAATTTTTGTTATTTTTGTTTCACCATGTTGGTCAGGATGGTCTCAATCTCTTGACCTTGTGATCCACCTGCTTTGGCCTCCCAAAGTGCTGGGAAAATGATTAAGATAATCTCTTTTTACAAGTAAGACTTTTATGGGACATTTGCAGCTGATTTCAAATGTCAGATTATTTAATCACATCTGAATTCAAATTCTAAACTGTCTAAATTGTTTCTAATATGTAAGATCATTTCTTTATAAACATAGGACTCTTCCTCCCCTCCTTTTTGTTTCCATCCTGCTTTTTAGTTTTTAACTAGTAATGAGAAGAGGAAGTAATGTTACCAAAGAGCAAAGTCTAGTTCTCTGGACTTAATTTGCATGACAAATTTTTGTTCACTGTAATTAGAATTTAGTTAAATAGATGTCATTTTCCTTAATGCTATTTACGTTTAGCTCATGGGAATAAATGTTCTTGAGCACTGGGCACCTTTGAAAATATACAAGTTGAGTATCCCTAATCTGAAAATCTGACATCCGAAGTGTTTCAAAATCTAAAACTTTTTGGGTGCCAACATGATGCACAAAGAAAATGCTCAGTGGAGTTTTTTGGAGTTTGGACTTTTGGATTAGGGATGGTAAACTGGTAAGTATGATGCAAATATTCTGAAATTGAAACAAATCCAAAATCCTGAATACTTCTGGTCCCAAGTACTTCAGATAAGGGATACTGTATGTGAGAACAAGACAGCAGGTGGTTAAAGGAATTTCCACACTTAGGTTGCTTTCAAGAGAGAGAAAAGATAACAGGATCTTAATCTGTCTCAGACTTACTGGGGGGCAAATGTATTCATATTTGAGGATTTTTAAAATGTTTAATTTGCATCTTAAAAATGTTTTTAGTTAGTACAAAAAAAAAAACCCAGGAAAGAGTGTGTGATGTAGCCTACATTTAGTAAATACAAGATGACTTTTCCTTGTACTGACATTTATTTTTAAATGGTATTGAACAAATAACCTAAGTAGTTATTATAAATAAAATCTGAAAGATGCACAGGAAGCATGATGTTTCTGAATCCTTTTATTTTTTAAAGGAATTTAAAATTTCAAACTACAAAACAGATTTCATACATTCTGCCATAAATAAAAACAAACAATAAGGCAGGACTCTACATAAGCAAACCAAGAACAATTGTTTTTCAGAAAATGTGATAAAATGCTTTACAATCATAAGCCATCCAGTTTTTAAAATAAAACTGTTGAAAAACTCACAAATCTTCAAGCGGCACATACAAGACACCCTTGAAGAGGGAACAAAATGTGGTTCTGCCATTTTGTACTGTTCTCACATTTTTGAAAACCTAAATTTTGCTTAGAGCATAGGTCTGTTCCACATTCTAAAATTCACACAGGTTGGTTTGTTTTTTCCCAAGAACCATATGATAGAGGCACCAATGACAATATAACTTTGTTTCCAAGAACCTTGTAACAAAGCGTTGTCTCTTTTAAACATACGACTTGAGGCAAAAAGGGAATCCTGGACAGGAGTTTTCTTGCAGAGGCGGTTTAAGCCCTACCGAATCCGCTTCTGCTGCCGTGCTCTGTAAATATCATGAACAGGCGGGACAACGGCTCCCTTTTCTTCATCTTCATCTGAATCCTCGTTGGGCCTTTTGACAGCCTTGGTGAGTACTGCATTACTTTCCACTGGGCCGTTACCTTCTACAGCTAGCTCTGGGGCCCCACCAGTAATGATCCTCACAGCTTCCTCAACAGCTATTAAAACAAAACAACAAAATGTAAAAACATATTCCACTAGGAAAGGATATGTATGTTCAGCTGTGGATAGTTATAGTTCGTTTCATAGCCTACTATTGTAGCAAAATATGGGATGGTACTACTGATGCTAAATAATTAAAGAAAAAGACAAAAGCACTAATAAAGTTATTTTCATAAGCCAAGTCTGATAGTGCATGTTCACATGAAGAGAAAAGCTTTTATGACATTTTTCTTAGTGGAATTCAATATGAATAAGCCTTTCTCTGCCAGAGAGGGTTTGGGTAACTCCTGGGTTTCATTGCACTTCAAGTTGGCTGGCTGTTTTCGTAAACTTCAGTGGCAAAGAATAACAGTGTCCTCCGCCTATGAGACAACAGTGTGGAATGACACTCTGAAACAGAGCTTCCGTTACTTACTATTTGGTATCTTGCATCTTCGGAAAATTTCCATCAGTTCATCCACTTGTACAAAGGGACCCTATTTTGACATGAATAAATTTTAATCCCCAGTAATCTGACAAGTTAAAGTAGCAGTAAAATGTACACAGTTACTGTAACCCACAGAGCCATTATCTACCATGAAAATAATAAACAAACCTGGAAACAGATAGGAGGAGGGAGGAGTTTCATTAAAACAACAGCTGCAGGGGGTACTGGGAACACTCCACCAGGTACAGGATGTAAGCCTGGAGCTGTGAGAAAAAGAAAAGTATGAATCAAGTGGGATGGAAGAGTTTCTACACAGAGCTAAAATAATGTGACTTGCACATAAAGATCTTCCATGTCTACGTGGCTTTGTTCTGGACATTTAAGATGCTTCTAGTGCTTTACCAAACCAAAGTGGGTGAGACAGTGACAGCTGTCTCAACGCCATGGCCACTAGGAGGCAGAGAAGTAGACAAGTGACTTTGTACAAGGCCAGGGCTGAACTAAAGTCAGTTTTTGTCAAAGACGGTTTCTGAGTTGCACAAGTCATTTGTTCAGCAATCTTGTTTCAAGTCAATTATTCAACAACGTATTTAATCAGAAGGGCCTTGTTCAAAAAGAATCTAGAGAGGCTACTAACTTGAGAAGGAGTTTGGCTCTTGTTGCTCAAGCTGGAGTGCAATGGCACGATCTTGGCTCACTGCAACCTCTGCCTCCCGGGTTTAAGTAATTCTCCTGTGTCAGCCTCCCAAGTAGCTGAGATTACAGGCACTCACCACCATCCCCAGAAAATGTTTGTATTTTTAGTAGAGACAAGGTTTCACCATGTTGGCCAGGCTGGTCTTGAACTCCTGACCTCAGGTGATTCACCCGCCTCAGCCTCCCAAAGTGCTGGGATTATAGGCATGAGCCACTGCGACCGGCCATAGCAGCATTTCTGAAAACCAAGTATCACTGCCAAATGGGTTGCTGGAATCTGGATCATTGAAGTTTTGTTTTTAGGACATTCTTAGTTAATCTGGTTCAAAGATTAAAGCTAAGTTACTTGTCATAGTGACCCTAAGTCTAATAATTAACCCATAATTGAGAGGCCATGTCACTTTACCCACACACCTTGGATTTAAATCAACAAACAAATCGAGGTCTCAGCACTGGATCTAAAGTCATGGCTTACGTGCTAAATGTCGTGGCTGAAATGGAATCATCTGCTGAGTGTCTGGTTTAGGGTATTCTGGTTTTCTATCCACTTCATCTTTCAGAACAGGCACTATAGAAGGAGCTACAACTGGGTCTGGAATTATAGCTGCTAGCTTAGCACGGGAGACATCCTGAAAATGCAGAACAGAAGAATCCTAAATCTGAAAAAGGGACTAGTAGAGAATAATCGTGCAATTCATAACCTTGAGGATACAGTGTGAATACCTGGGTTAAAACCACAGAAAAAATGGAGAGAGATAAGCAAGGACTTCAGTGACGGCAAAGATTATTAACAAGGAAAGCTATTTGGTTTTAAGACTCAGTGTATTATAACTTTACCCCAACACAAGTTAAAAGTTATTAAACTCAGTGTGGCCAGGTAGGACATTTGTAGAACAGATAAAAGCTTTTGTGTGTAGTCATGAGACTGGGAGAGGCTAGCATAATTTGGGGGAAAAGACAAGATTTTAGATCTTCTGACACCTCCCTTCCACTAGAATTGAACATTAGTTTCATCAAATGAAGAAGCTGGATTAAGTGATGTTCTGCTTTGTGAAGGCATCACACTGCTTAAGATTTTGCTAATGCAATGAAAAATTATTTCCAATGTACTATTTATTACAGGGGACAAGGAAAATTTATTGAGCAGAGACAATATTCATCAGGTAATTTTAGCCATTTATTCTCTCTTTGATGAGGCAAATAGTAACATCTCCATTTTACAGAAGGGACTAAAGCTCACAAAGGTTCTGATATTTCCCAGGTCACATAGCTAATAAGAAGTAGAGAGAGGAGGATTGGGAGGCCACACCTCTCTGACCTCAAATCCATCCAGTCTTCTTTTCACTACACCAGCATTGCCCTGCCAGGGCGAAGAAAAGATATGCCAAAGGGAGCAATACAATGAACAGAGCAACACCTGTGAACAGAGGCCCTGTCCCAGAGGCGCTCCTCTGCTCCAGGCAACCCAGTGTCACTCAGTCTACCTAGAGCCAGAAGAACCCCTTTTTGCCACCATCAAGAGATAAAAAGCATTCCACTTTCTCAAAATTTGTTGAAATGCAGTTGGTGACATCTGGTATTAATTATATAAGCAAATCTAAATGGTAGGCACATTGGGTATCACTTTTTAAAAATCTCTCTCACACACATGCATACACACCATACCACTGACCATACACACAGAAGCACATTAATCCTTCCCCCCAAAATAAAAGAGTAGTAATATAAGATGGAAAACATCATATTCAGGAGGTAGTTCTACCTCCTGAATACTTAATATTTTCGTGTTTTTTTGAGACAGAGTCTCACTCTGTCACCCAGGCTGGAGTGCAGTGGCACGATCTCAGCTCACTGCAATGTCTGCCTCCTGGGTTCAAGCAATTCTCCTGCCTCAGCCTCCCAAGTAGCTGGGATTACAGGTGCCTACCACCATGCCTGGCTAATTTTTGTATTTTAGTAGAGATGAGGTTTCACCATGTTGGCCAGGCTGATCTCAAACTCCTGACCTCAGGGGATCCAACTGCCAAGACTTCCCAAGTGCTGGGATTACAGGCGTGAGCCACTGCACCCGGCCACTATTTTCAAGTAAAACTTGAAAATAGTAAGATCTTTCTTTCTTTCTTTCTTTCCTTTTTTTTTAAAGACAGGGTCATACTCTGGTTTCTTTAGATCATATAAATCTTTCACCTTTTACGAAAAGACAGGGTCTCACTCCATCACCCAGATAGGAGTGCAGTGGTGTGATCATGGTTCACTAAAGTAGCCTCAACTTCCCTCCTCAGCCTCCCAAATAGCTGGGACCACGGGCAGGTGCCACCATACCTGGCTAATTTTTCTTTTTTTTTTGCAGAGATGGGATTTTATCATGTTTCCCAGGCTGGTCTTGAACTCCTGGGCTCAAGTGATCTGCCTGCCTCAGCCTCCCAGAGTGCTGGGATATAGGCGTGAGCCATTGTGCCTGGCAGATCTTTATTTTCATTAACTTCATTAATTTTCATTTTCATCTTGGAAAAGTTGAAATAGCCTTTAGCGATTGCACAAGGTACAGTAAGTCCTCACTTAACATTGTTAATATGTTCTAGGAAACTATAACTTTTAGAGAAATGATGGGCTAGGTATGGTGGCTCTTCCTGTACTCCCAGCACTTTGGGAGGTCAAGACAAGTGGAATTCAAGCATAGGAGTCTGAGGCCAGCCCAGGCAACATTGTGAAACCCCATCGCCACAAAAAAATACAAAAAGTAGCCACGTTTGGTGGCATTCACCTGTAATTCCAACTACTTGGGAGGCTGAAACAGGAGATCACCTGAGCCCAGGGAGGTTGAGGCTGCAGTAAGCCATGATCTCACCATTGCACTCCAGCCTGGGCTGGATAGACAGAGAGACCATCTCAAAAAAAAAAAAAAAAGAGAGAGAAATGATGTATAGCAAAACCAATTTTTTTCTTAGCAAGGTTGTAACGAAACCACATTGAACACAAAAACATTATTTGAGGATGTGCTGTATATCATTTTGCTTAAAGTCAAAGTTTCCAGGAACATATCAATGATGTTAAATGGGGATTTACTGTAGTAAAATATCTTTGACTATTCATTGAGAAGTAGTTAAAATTAGAAGCAGAAACTACTTATCCCTGAGCAGTAATCCTTTGGTTCATACTAGGAATTTGCATCTGGCACAGAAATAGAGTTTCCATTAACAAAAATATCTGAATATCAATTATGGATAGTTTTTCTCAAAACATTTTATCTGGATCATAAAGAGCAAGACCCAGGCTAAAAGAGGGCAGTGAGGAAAAGGAGAATGATGGTCAGGAACATCCTAATGCTGGCTGGCTTTAAGAGCTCAACTGAGGACTTCTCTGTGAATTTCCATCTTAGTCTTTGTTTACATGTCACAGAAAAATCAAGAAATGATAGAACAGTGGTTTTCTCAGCAAGGGCTGTTTTGGGGCTTTGTATATATTAATCTCTCCCTGTGGGCTGAACAGGTTCAGATGCCAGATTTATTTTCTTATGAATCAGCAGTCTCTACAGAAGAGTTCCATTCATAGATGAGCTAATTCCTCTAAGGGCCACTGAAGGAGTGCCGTTTTAAGAATACAAATCCCTCAAGGAACTTTATGGATTTAACAAGCTGTAATATTTCTTCATTACATCTTACAAAATATGCAACAGGAACTACATTTGGTTTAAGATCTGTCAAAACATATTTATCAATTTGATAAGAACTATTAGGAAAAAAAGTAATACCTAAGATGACATTCAGATTTTCTTTTGTTTTTCTTCCCTCCACACCCCCTCCATCTTGCCCACCAGATATAAGGCACTGATAATTTCAGGGACAGAATAAAGTATTAAATCCCATTTCATTTTGATTTGTTCAGTGACTTTAACACTCAGCATTTCCTAAATCCAAGGAAAATCTCTGAACTTTTTTTCTTGCTTCCTGCAAATCTATTCTAAAACTAGATTAATTCACATTTCAGAATTTAGAGTGCAGGTTATCAATGAACTCTTCTAAACCACTGGAAAGTAAGGACACTACACATCTTGATCCTAAGTACATACCTTATAACCAAGTGCTTTTAGTTCACTTGCAGAGCAAGGATATAAATCCATGAACTTGTATCTGTCTACTAGTAAAGCCGTTTCTTTGCCTTCATACTCTTCTTTGAATGCCGTAAACCGTCTTTTCTCCACCTTGAGTATACTAGCTAGATCACCAATATTACTTTCAAAAGCTAGAAATCTGGCCCAGATTTCTCTGTAAGAAAAGAAATACAATCAATACTTTAATTATTCTGGGTTTAGGGCAGGGAGTTCATTTACAAAAATGCCTTAAGCTCTCCCTTTTCTCCTTAAGTTATAAAAAGTGATTTTTTATTATAAAGAGTTTTAAACTATAGAAAAATAGAACAGTATAATGAATGCCTATATACCACTACCTATATTGCTAATATTTTGCCATATTTGCATCATCTTATTTTTGCTTATCTCAAAGCAAATTATAAACCTATCACTTGTGTATTTAAGCTCATTTTTGAGTTTTTACTTATTTAGTATAGCTTCCTATTCTTTGTGGTCAAGATGTGAGACTTACCTTAGAGAGGGTAAACTCTAGGTGAAGTTGGAAAAGGAACCTAGACAAATTTCTAATTTCTCCTGAATAATGTGGCTTCATCACTTTATTTAAATGGCAGGAATTATAATGTAGAATACATTCTTCATCTAATATATGAATAAAAATATATTCTAAAATCTAATATGATTACTCTATTGTTTCCCATTAATGTGGATCACTGGGGACAAACTGGTACCTCATCATCGTTCTAACAGCTAAAATTAATGCTCTGAGACTACTTACATGTCACTAAGCACCTTTGTACTAAAGTAATATATTAAATGCCTCTTATATACCAGATATGTGGCTATCACAAAAATCCTACACTGGTAGACATTATTGTTTATAAGAAAGTGAGGCTTGGTATAGCTATGAAATTTGCCATCTAGTTGGCTGAGCTGGATACTGAACCCAAGACTCCAAAGCCTTACTATAAAATTTCCACTGTACTGCTTGACAATGCTGTTCCTCTGTAAGTCAAAACAGAGTCAAAACCATAAATCACAGACATAATATGTAAAACAAACTTTGAATATGTAAGAGTCTTTGCTTTTGAGTAAGGGAGGTGAAAAACCATATATATATATGGTTTTCTTCTTTTCCTTTTTGAGACGGAGTCTCGCACTGTCGCCCAGGCTGGAGTGCAGTGGTGC
>NW_016107836.1:1057226-1060110 GCF_001604975.1 Cebus imitator
ACCACCACACCCAGCTAATTTTTAATATTTTTTGTATAGATCAGGTCTCACTATGTTGTCCAGGCTGGTCTCAAACTCCTGGGCTCAAGTCATCCTCCCACCTCGGCCTCCCAAAATGCTGGGATTACAGGCATGAGCCACTGTTTCTGGTTAGGGATATATAGTAAACAAGAAAGATGATAATAAATTGCTATGGCATCTCTTAAAACAATTCTAATCACTGTGCAGGTATAAAATTATTGCTGGTAGGCAAAATAAGTCTTGAGAAGGAAAGGAAATTCCTCTTGAAACTCATTCTCAAGCAAACATTCACTCCATAGACCACAATTCAGGTAAGAAACCTGTCTTTAGAACATGACCAACAGCTGTTCACAATGGCTTACCCAGACTTCTCAGGAGGAAGGCTTCCAGATGTTAAAACTCGTTCAAACAAAACTCGGGTATTATTGTCCTCTAGGATATTGAAAAAGATTTTAAATGTCTTTTTTAAAATTCACTTTTACGAGGCAACAATATTTTCACATGTATTATCTCACTTCATCCTTAACAAAAATCCTAAGCAGAAAGGTAACTATTATCACACTTGGTTTTTATAGATGAGGAAACTTGAGCTTCAGAAAACTTAAGGGATTTGATCTGGCTCTTGGTGACTGAGTAGCAGAGCAGTAACTGGAAGCCAGGTTTTCTTCCTTCTAGTTCAGCCCTCCTCTACTGCAGTTCTACTGCATAACCATTTATAACAATGCTGTCTGAACCAGGTATCCCATTTGCCTTTTAAAAATAATGACAAGTACATATCTGCTGATGTTAGTCAGACTACTACTATTTTTTAAATACATTGAATGTGGAAGGATGGCAAAATCAAACTTAGAAATAATTGAGTTTCTTATTTTGAGGCACCGGGACTATGCTATATTTAGCTACTTTAACTCTTGCAGAGGTACAATATCTAAGTTGGTAGGTAAATATTGAAATGGAAATGAATTAAAATTGGTTGACAGAGGTATATTAAATTTTAAGAGTCTGTAGCTGGAAGTGGGAAGATGACACTTCTTGCTAAACTCTAAGGGATCTTTTATTATTTAAGAATCCAACAGTAACAACAACCATTGAATCCATTACTAACAACCACTGAATTGTACACCTAATGGATGCACTTATGGCATATAAATTATACTTCAATAAAGCTGTTCAAAAGAAAAATTAACCCAGCAGAGGAGTTTTTTTTTTTTTTTTTAATTGCCTGGGGGTAGTTATTCAGATTATTATATGTCTATATGCAAAATAAAAATCCTATGTTTTTTTAATTTAAAAAATTAAACAGAGCAAAGAAGATAGCACTATTTTTGTCACTTCTATCTTCAATTTAACATATTATACTTTTAGAAATGATCTTACATTTTATCTTTTTCTGTTCTATCCCAAGCTTTGGTCCAGACACATATTTTACCATTCCACAGAACTTTTACACTGCCTGCTATGCTCTCTGCCCAGAATAATGCATTTTTCTGTTTCTTTAGCTGGCTAACTACCGCTCATCTCTCAAAATTCAACTCATGTGCCCTTCTCTATGACATCCTCTAGAACACTGTTGTCCATCGGCAATATAATACAAACCACATATGGAATTTAATAAAAAGGGTAAAAACAGGTAAAATTAATATATTTAAGTTAACCTAATGTACCTAAATCTTATTTCCACATGTAATCAATATGAAAAATGTTGACATAGTTTACTTTTTTTTTTATGCTAAGTCTTTGAAATCTGGTATGTATTTATACTTATACCACAACTCATTCGGTCTAGCAACATTTCAAGTGTTCAATACCTAATAGTCTAGTGACTACCATAATTGTGCAGCATAGCTCTATAACTTAAATTATACTCTCTTCTCTGTGCTTCTATAGTACTTCATTCAGGAATCTATTCGAGTATTTGGCATATTTTTAATGATTACCACCCTCATCATAAATAGTTAACATTTATGGAATAACCACAACATTCTATATATAAGTGAAACACATGCAAAAACTCATTTACCCGCTCAACAATCCTATGAAATGTATTCTTATTATGACTTCAGTTACTTCTGCAGATGAGAAAATTGAAGTTTACTATTACACACCTAACCTCAGAACTATGATACAATGAACCATCAAATGATGATGTAATTATATTTACACATTGGATTCCGCCACAAAAAACGTTCTGGTGAATCCTATTCATCTTTGTATTCCCCGACCCTAGTAACCAGAAGGTAATGAGTAAATGTTTCATGGATGGATAGATGAATGAATGAATTATCTAAGACGCTTATTTTGGAAGACAATAATGCTAACATCATATATCATCTTCATTTTTAAAAACTAATAAAAATACACATACTACTAGCTATTCTAAAAATTAGACAAAACAAGATTGATAAGAAAAATGCCCCACTATCTCATTTTTTGGAGTTAAATCTTTTTCCCAGAATGTAGAATCATTAAGCTAAAATACAAAATCATGTATTAAAATTACTGATTTATACCTATAATACCTAATTCTATAATCATTTACATGATGCATAATTGCATACTTCTTTCTTAAGCCAAATTTTAGTGATTATTTATTATTTATTTAATTTATTATTATTATTTTTGAGACCAAGTTTTGCTCTTATTGCCCAGGCTGCAGTGCAATGGCACAATCTCAGCTCACTACAGCCTCTGCCTCCAGGATTCAAGCAATTCTCCTGCCTCAGCTTTCCCAGTAGCTGGAATTACAGGCGTCCGCCACCACGTCCAGCTAATTTTTTGTATTTTTAGTAGAGACAGAGTTTTGTCATGTTGGCCAGGCTGGTGTCAAACTCCTGGCCTCAGGTGATCTGCCCTCCTCAGCCTC
>NW_016107836.1:1060646-1092146 GCF_001604975.1 Cebus imitator
GTCTCTACTAAAAATACAAAAATTAGCTGGGTGTGGTGGCAGATGCCTGTAATCCCAGCTACTCCAGGGGCTGAGGCAGGAGAATCACTCAACCTGGGAGGCGACGGAGACTGCACCACTGCACTCCAGACCAGGCAAGAGTGAAACTCTATAAAAAAAAAAAAATTACATATTGTGGACTGTAGTAAACTAGACTAAATGATATATGAATTACCTAGCACAGTGCCTGGTACATTGTAGGAACTCAATAAAGGATGGCCAGTATTATTCTTACAACAGAATAGGGAAATAAATACTAAAAACCATAATGTTTCTTTTTGAATCTTTTCCCCAGTAGTCTAGTGTTTTCCTTTACCATTTGGGCATCTTTGAGTTTGAGTTTTGGTGGCTAGAGAGTTTTTTTTGTTGTTGTTTATTTGTTTTTGGTTTGTTTTCCTCTGAGGAAACAAGACATGATTTGTCCAGAGTCATCAGAGATGAATATAAACAACTCTATGTCTCCTAACTCTAACTTTGCAAGTTTATCCCACTACTGATGGTACTTTACTGAATAAAAACAGTTCTGCAGAGTCAAAAAGTATCTACCATTGCTCTGTAAATATATTCATGGTTGATATGACACAAGTATTTCTTGAGTGCCTATCAAGTCTGCTATGATGTCAAAATTATAATACATTCAAGAAGGAAAAACTCAAGCAACATAATTTCATATGGTTTAATGTTAGTAATCAATATAGATTCTAGAATCAACCTACCATTGAGGTGAGAAAGATAGTCAATATAGGCCAGGACATACTCTGGAATATCTCCATACTTTTTTAGCCCCAGCTCAAAAATCTTAAAGGCAACAGATTTGTCCTACAAGTAAAGAAAGTAAAGTACTGATTTCCATGTAATGTCAGATAAAATACTTGCAAGAATATTAAAATTATACCTAAATATGACAAAATACATAAGAATTAAAACAGAAATTAAAATCATGTTAAGTAAAAATTGCTGAGCTAAAAACTATTCAAAGGAGTTTAGGCTCAGAAATGTGCTGATTAATAAGGCATGAATTAGCAGGCAGTTGGGGATTTGGATGATGCTCTGTGTAATTTTATACAGATACACTTAGGCTGCCTTTAAAAATGGAGCAATAAAAGCTTAATGACAGAAACTAAGACTACCTTTCTTTTACAAATCTGAGATGACGGAAGTTGTTTTACCTTTACACTTGTATTTCAGTATTTACCTTACTACAGTAATACTCCATGAGTGCTGCAGTAACATAGACATGGTGGCGGGTTCTGGTATCTTCTCTTGCTTTTTTAAATATCATTCTTCCAGATTTGATGCCTTCTGCTCTCCGTGCAAATTTCATATATTGGATATATACCTATGCAAAAAAAAAAGTATTTGTGTTCTGCAAATTCGGCAGTATGTTTCCTGCATAAAAATGCAATCCTCAATACCCAAGAAATTAGAAAGTAGGAATTTAGATAACATGCTATTTAAATCCACAAGCTAATTTTTCTGGTATTAGAGATGCATGCAAATTAATTTGCTATTGATTTCTATTGAGATATAATTCACATACCACAAAATTCACCCTTTACAATTCAGTGTTTTTTGTTTTTTGTTTTTTAAGATGGGGTTTCCCCATGTTGGTCAGGCTGGTCTCGAACTCCCAACCTCAGGTGATCCGCCCGCCTTGGCCTCCAAAGTGCTTGGATTACAGGCATGAGCCACCACGCCCGGCCCTACAATTCAGTGGTTTTAAATATATTCACAAAGTTGTGCAATCATCACCACTAATTCTAAAATTAAAGGTTAAGAGGAAAAGTGTGGAACTACTAGAACATACTCCACTAATGAATGCCAATATCTACAAATCTCGAGTTACTTTAATACAAGCACGTTTGCAATACATGTTTAACTTCTCATTTTCTTGGTTTGTATTTATTTATTTATTTATTTAATTTATTTTTTTGAGACGGAGTCTCACTCTTGTTGTCCAGGCTGGGGTGCAGTGGCGCAGTCTTGGCTCATTGCAACCTCCGCCTCTCAGGTTCAAGCAATTCTCCCGTCTCAGCCTCCCAAGTAGCTGAGATTACAGGCACCCGCCAATATGCCTGGCTAATTTTTGTATTTTAGTAGAGACAGAGTTTCACCATGTTGGTCAGGCTGGTCTCAAACTCCTGACCTCAGGTGATCTGCCCACCTCTGCCTCCCCAAGTGTTGGGAGTGAGCCTGTAAGGCATGAGCCACCTCACCCAGTCTTGGTTTATTTTTAAAAGCCCACTATTCTATTTTTCAAACAACATATAATGGAATTTCACGGATAAACGATGAGCCATTTTATACCCAGCACCTACAGAGTGTCTAACATATTGTGAGTATGTAGTATTTGTTTAATGAACAAATGACTATTAGTAGGATCCTGGTTTGTCCAGTTTTGATAATGTCAAGGTATATTACCCAGTTTTGATGGATGGATAAATGGATGGATGAATGAACTATGAGTTCCTCAAGAAAAGGAGTTTTATCTAGTTTGTCATTATGTTGCTGAAGTCTAGCACAATGCATAGACTCCAGCAATATTTTTGCTAGATATGTTTGTGGAATGAATCATAATAATAAATGTAGGAAATAGAGCAGTGGAATGCCAATATAAATCAGTAACAAAAAAAAGTAGTACAGCCATAATTGACTTGAGGCAGAGGGTCTAGAGACATACCCACAAGCCTGTCCCCTTCCTCTGCCAATAGGAAAGCACAACTGCACTTTTGCAGTCAGGACTTTGAAAACCACTATGATAGAATAGGATTTAGAATAAAGTGATTTTCAGACTAATTTCTTTCCAGGACACTGGTTGTAATCCCAGCACTTTGGGGGTCCAAAGCGGGTAGATCATGAAGTCAGGAGATCGAGACCATCCTGGCTAACACGGTGAAACCCCGTCTCTACTAAAAATACAAAAAATTAGCCAGGCATGGTGGCACGCACCTGTAATCCCAGCTACTCAGACGCTAAGGCAGGAGAATCACTTAACCCAAGAGATGGAGGTTGCAGTGAGCCACGATTGTGCCACTGCACTCCAGCCTGGGCAATAGAGCGAGACTCTGTCTCAAAAAAAATAAAATTAAATAAATAAATGAAAAGAAAAAATTCTAACAGAAAACAGATCAGCAAATGTCAGAGATAGGGGCAGAGAGAAGGGTTATATCTACAAAGAAGGCACATGAGAGAATTTTTGAGGGATGATGGATATGTTTTCTATGTTAATTGTGGTGATGATCCCATGACTCAATGTTATTTGTCAAGATTCAGAGAACTACACAACAAAAACAGTGAATTTTACTGTATATACATTTAAATTTATTTTTTGTTAGATAAGAATGTAAAGGTGGAAAAAAGATGTGTAAAGTTACTCACCAAGGTGGGGTCAATATCCTCAATTGCCAGAAGTCGGTTATATATACTATGAACCTTTTCATACTTCATGCGACTCTAAGTTGGTACAGAAGAAGTGAATATCAACATGTGGTCATAAATAAGCAGGATTTGAACTCTAAGAAATCCAAAGGCTATAATCCCCCACCTCTAATGGCATCTCCATTGAGCATAAATATAGTATAAGCTGATAACGAATAACTGTTCATTTGGCATTATCTCTGTCTACCAAAAGCAATATGCCTGGCAAAAAAGCAGCAAGAAGAAAAGTTCAGTCTTGCAGTAAAAAATTGAATTATAAGAAGGCTCTAAACATTTTTACTTACCTCTTCATAATCTGCATATGCAAAATAAAGAAGCATATTCTTCTTCAGTAAAGTGCTTATGGCTCTTTCATATATATTAGCAGCTTCATCACTAAATAATTTGGCATTATTCATATCCTAGGAGGAAAAAAAAGCGCATCCTCAATAATTTTAATTTAATTGCTAGAGAATAAAATTAATAGTTATATCTATTTTATTTTATTTATATGTGTCTAAGAAAGCACACATGTATGCACACACACATATATGTATTTACACACACACATATATGCACATATATGCATTTCTGGATTCTAAAAAAATTCTAAAGACTCCTTTCATTATTTTAACTTACAAAATAATCATGCAAGTACTCTAAATGATTCATCGCTTTAATACATTAAAAAACAGCCAGTTGATTTTAATTCTAAGGAGATCTAATTATATGAGTGTCACTAAGATTCATATTAATGTAAGCTTAAAATTTTCAACACTTATACTTTATTACCAAAATTCAGTTATATTTTTCAGTAAATCATTGCTATATCAAAACCACAAAAATATCAAAGTGGGGACAGAGAAGGAACACTTACTCCCTTTTCTGCAAGCAGTTTACTTGACTGCTCAAGATACTGGGCAGCTTCATACCAAATATCAGGGTGATGGCCCAGCACAAGCAGACACTGTTCATAAGCAAACATAACTAAGGGAAGAAATTAACAAACAACATTCAATTAAAATAAGTATTATTTGTAAAACTATCAATGCAAGTATCATAACCAAATTAGGATCCTCAAAAATTAATAATGATTAGAAATAAAAAGCTTTAGTGATTTCTGGCACCATCATCCATCTAAGCTCCATCTATTACTTATTAATTTTTTTTTTTTTGGAAGCAGGGCCTCTGTCATGTAGCCTGGCATGCAGTAGCACAAATATGGTTCACTGCAGCCTCGACCTCCTGGGCTCAAGTGATTTTCCTGCCCCAGCCTCCTGAGTAGCTGGGACCAGGCGTACACCACCAAATCTGGCTTATTTTAAAAAATCTTTTATAGAGGCCGGGTGCAGTGGCTCATGCTTGTAATCCCAGCACTTTGGGAGGCTGAGGCGGGTGGATCACAAGGTCAGGAGTTCGAGATCAGCCTGTCTGATATGGTGAAACCCCGTTTCTACTAAAAAATACAAAAATTAGGTGGGCATGCTGCTCGGGAGGCTGAGGCAGAAGAATCTCTTGAACCTGGGAGATGGAGGTTGCAGTGAGACGAGATGGTGCCACTGCACTCCAGCCTAGGTGACAGAGTGAGTAAACAAACACTCCGTCTAAAAAAGAAAAAGGTATAGAGACGGGATCTCACCATGTTGCCCGGGCTTGTCTTGAACTCCTGGGCTCAAGCAATCCTCCAACCTCAGCCTCCCAAAGTGCAGCCAGCCTAAATTAATATTTATTGAGCATCAACTATATGCCAGGGAATGTGAAAGGTACTGTGAATACACAAGTGAGTAAGACTTCCTATATTCAAGAAGTGTACAGTATATGGGGAATATAGACACTAAGAAAGCAAAGATCAAAAGTATTATGATGATGAAAGTACAGTATACTCTTAAAACTTACAGCAGCAGGACTTAACATAGTTTGGGACTCAAGAAAGGCTTCACTAAGGAACTGAGATCTAACACAACTGAAGAAGGGATGAAGCCGTCAGAGAAAAATAAGTAAAGTGGAGTAAGGATGGAGTAGATATAAAAATGGAGTAGGCAAAAGAAACAATATTTCCAAAGACCTACAAGTAAGACAGCAAGGCAAGATTGAGGAAATCAATAAAGGGCCAAATTACATTCTGTCAGTGGCAGAGTAATTTGTATCAGACCAACCCTCAGCAAGTAAAAATTATAAACAAATGAAAATACAAAGCAACTATTTAAAGTTACTGGAAATGACCAAAATAAGCAGAAATCAGAGATTGAGACCTTAAAAAGACAGAATAACACTAGGTGAGATCCATATTTAACATGGCTTTTCCTTTCAAGTGCATGCTCATGTTGGGCACTTCTGGGATAGCTAGAACTCAAGTCAAATGCAGCAGTCTTATTGTCTTGAAGTGACATGGAGTTCTGGCCTATGAGAGCAGCTGGAAATTGAGGGGAGACATCCCCAAAAAGAGAAAGCCAGAGCCTGAAAATCTGGGCATAAATGTTCTCAAATCCTCAGCTGATCCCTAAAATGTACATACATAGGAAAGAATACAAACAGCCCAGCAGAAAACAAAACTGGAAGGTGGAAAGAGCTGAATAGATACCTCAGCAACTAACTAAGGGAAATGAAGTTTAGAATTTGAGTCCCATCCAATTAGATGATCAAGGTAGACACCTTAGACTTTTCATTATGTCTTAGGAGTAAAGACTATGCTCCAAGAATAAGGTATTTATTCTGCAATTGAGGGTAAAACTAAAACAGACCTGTCCTCATAGTATAAAGCCAAGCCTCCACAAAGTCCAAGTAATCTGACAGTAATTTAACTTCCTGCTGAAATAAAACAACATTCTTCAGAGGAAGATATCAGAATCCAGAGTCTTTACAATGTATCATCTATGCATTTGTACAATATCTAAAGGAAAAAATTTAAACAGGAAACAAGAAAATGTAAACCATAATCAAGAGAAAAAGCAATCAAAGAAAATAAACTCCCTGATGGTTGATGGCCCAAATGTTGGAACTGGCAGATGAGGACTTTAAACTACTGTTACAAATATGTTCAAAGATATAAACCAAAAGATGGCAATGAACACACAAGGACTCTCAACTAAGAAATGGAAACCAAAAAATTGAACTATAAAAAATAAAAAATTTCTGCTGGGCACAGTGGCTCACACCTGTAATTCCAGTACTTTGGGAGGCCGAGGCGGGCAGATCACCTGAGGTCCGGAGTTCGAGACCAGCCTGACCCACATGGATACACCCCGCCTCTACTAAAAAAATACAAAATTAGCTGGGCATGGTGGAACATGTCTGTAATCTCAATAATTCGGGAGGCTGAGGCAAGAGAATCGCTTGAACCTGGGAGGCAGAAGTTGCCGTGAGCCGAGATTGCGTCGTTGCACTCCAGCTTGGGCAACAAGAGTGAAACTCTGTCTCAAAAAACAAATAAATAAAAAATAGGCCAGGTGGGTAGCTCATGCCTGTAATTCCAGCACTTTGGGAGGCCGAGGTAGGCGGATCACAAGGTCAGGAGTTCAAGTCCAGCCTGGCCAATATGGTGAAACCCTGTTTCTACTAAAAATACAAAGTTAGCTGGGCATGGTACTGGGCACCTGTAGTCCCAGCTACTCAGGAGGCTGAGGCAGAAGAACTGCTTGAACCCAGGAGGCGGAGGTTGCAGTGAGCCAAGATTGCACCACTACACTCCAGCCTGGGCAACAGAGTGAGACTTGGTCTCAAAAATAAATGAATGAATGAATGAATAAATAAATAATAAATAATTATAATAATAAATAAATAAATAATAAATAATTTATAAAATGGAAATTTTTTTTTTTTGAGACGGAGTTTCACTCACGTTACCCAGGCTGGAGTGCAATGGCGCGATCTCGGCTCACCGCAACCTCCGCCTCCTGGGTTCAGGCAATTCTCCTGCCTCAGCCTCCTGAGTAGCTGGGATTACAGGTATGCACCACCATGCCCAGCTAATTTTTTGTATTTTTAGTAGAGACGGGGTTTCACCATGTTGACCAGGATGGTCTCGATCTCTTGACCTCGTGATCCACCCACCTCGGCCTCCCAAAGTGCTGGGATTACAGGCTTGAGCCACCGTGCCCGGCCAAAATGGAAATTTATAGAACTGAAAAATATAGTATCTGAAATAAATAATTCACTGGATGGGCTTAATCGCAGACTGCATATAATGAAAACAAAGGTTCAGTGAACATGGAGATAGATCTTTAAGAATTATTGAATCTGAAGAAGTAAAAAAAAGATTAGGGTAAAAAAGTTTCAGTAAAAGTTTCAGTAACCTATGGGGATACCAAGTGGCCTAACATACATATAACTGAAGTCCCATGAGGGTTAATCTCGTTACCTCTTTTTGTTATAAGGGTCTGATCCTCTGTACGAAGAGGGTTGCTCTTTTCCCACTGTATATATTTCTTCCACATATCTACTTGTTGAGCTTCTTGAGGAGTATTCTGAGGAGGCACTGAGGGAGCATTGCGGTCCAAGCCTTTCATTACTGTCTCATATTCCTAGACAACAACCATTTAGAATTCTTTGGTGAGCCAGGAACAACTCAGATATACGAGGGATGGGGTAGATCAGTTTGGAAGACAATGTTCAAAATGCCTACATTTTCCAAATACCACTTTGTTAATATAATCTAAAAACTATTTAAGAGTAGAGAAAAAGATAAGAGTATTACCCACTCAAGAACAGGTTCCCAGAATTGGGTGAACAAAACACCCATGGGTCCTCTCTAGGAGGACCTAAGTGATCTAGGAGGTACCTTCTAAGATATAAGAGTTGACAGATCAATAGGACTGATGATCTGGTGGCACTATTATTACCATCTTTGGAGAAACTGTCTGTTAAAATTTCAATAGTTTGTATTAATGGGTTATTTTTCCTGATTTCTAAAAGTGTCAATGAATGGAAAGGTATGCACACAATCAAAATGTGTCCCTAAGAGCTATGTTATTAGGCCACAGAGTAATACAATGTTCAGATGAACCCAAACAAAAGAGGGAAAAGAATTACTTCATCAATTCTAGGTAGAGCCTTGTCTTTATGTCCTCTGTTTCCATATTTTAAAAAATAATTTATTCTAAACTCAATTTATTATATTTTGTTCTTACAAAGAGATATTTCAAATATATCATCTCAGATTTTGCAATTAATTGCTGTTACTTAAGATTGCTAATGATTGAAAATATCAAGAGTAATACCAGACAGGGAAAGCTCTGCTGTAAAAAACAGACTCAAAATAATCATTAAAATAAGGGCCTGATGGAATTCCATACCTTTGCTACACGTCTAGCATTCATATAATCTCTACTCCGATCTTCAATCATTTTTTTAGCTAAATGAATATTGATACCCTAGAAAAAGCAAAAATATTTTAAAATTAAGTATAGTATCTTAAAAATTATATAATACAGTTAATTTATTCATTTACTAAGTAACTTTACATTCTTTATTTTAAAAGATTTCTTGTTTAATAAAGGTTCATACAGCTCATTAAAAGCAAGAAAAAATAAAAATAAAGGTTCAATCACATTATACATTTCAAAGATCAAGGAGGGTGTGCATATATCTATTATGAGCTGGCAGTAAGTTTCCATTTATCGGGAACTTTTAAAGATAGAATCATTTGAAAAGGGTCAACTATTCCATATAATATTCTACTAAAAAAAAATCGACATGGCTCATGCCTGTAATCCTAGCACTTTGGAAGGCTGAGGCAGGTGGATCACTTGAGGTCAGGAGTTCAAGATCGGCCTGCCCAACATGGTGAAACCCCGTTTCTACTAAAAATACAAAAAAATTAGCTGGGTGTGGTGGCATGTGCCTGTAAGGGAGACTTGGGTAGGAGAATTGCTTAAACCAGGGAGGTGGAGGTCACAGTGAGCCAAGATTGTGCCATTGTGCTCCAGCCTGGGCGACAGAACAAGACTTAAAAAACAAAACAAAAAAAGATGTACAGATTCATCTAGGTGAATAGCCATGGCTTGACTTTGATAGCCCTTTTCTTTTTCTTCTTTATAGACAGAGTCTTCCTTTGTCACCCAGGCTAGAATGCAGTGGCATCATCCTAACCCACTGGAACCTTGAACTCCTGGGCTCAAATAATCCTCCTTCATCAGCCTCCTGACATGGGACTATAGGTGTGCACTGCCACACAAGGCTAATTAAAAAATTTGTTTTTTGTTTTGCAGAGATGTAGTCTTGCTATGTTGCCTGGGCTGGCCTCAAACTCCTGGCCTCAGGGAATCCTCCCACTTCAGCCTCCCAAAGTGCTGGGATTATAGGCATGAGCTACCATACCTGGCTAATAGCCCTTTTCTAACTAGTTCTGTTGTATAACACTTTTTAAAAAGACAAACAGAAGTATCAAGGAAAGATAAACATTACCACTCAGTGAGTGCTCCAAGGATTCTGAGACCCTTTCAGAGAGTCCATGAAATCAAAATAGCTTTCAATATAATACTAAGACATTATTTGCCTCTCTCACAAAAATACAGTAGTTTTCGAGAGGCTACATGACATTCAGTATTATAACACATTGAATGGAAGCAGATATGAAAATCCAGCTATTTCCTATTAAACTATATGTGAAAGAGATTTGTGAAAATATGAAAAACAATGCCATTCTTCTCATTACATTTTTTGTTTTGGAAAATACAGCTTTTGGCCAGGAGTGGTGGCTCATGCCTGTAATCCCAACATTTTGGGAGGCCAAGGCAGGTAAACTGCTTGAGCTCAGGAGTTCAAGGCCAGCCTGGGCAACATGGAGAAATCCCATCTCTACTAAAAAATTAGCTTGGGAGTGGTGGCATATGCATGTAGTCTCAGCTACCTAGGAGACTGAGGTGGGAGAATCACCTGAGCCCAGGAAGTCGATCAAGGCTGCAACGAGCTGTGATTGTGCCACTGTACTCCAACTTGGGTGACAGAGTAAGACCCTATCTCAAAAAAAAATTCTTTGTGGTCTTCAATCATTTTTAAAATCCCAAAACAATAAAGTTTGAGAAGCACAGCTAATGCCTGTGAGGGAACAATTTCACTCCCCTGTATAGTTCTTCCAAATCACAATATACATATATGGAACTTGTTTTTTTTTATCTCTAGAGACAGGGTCTTGCCATCTTGTCCAGGCTGGTCTCGAACTCCTGGGCTCAGGCAATCCTTCTACCTCAGCATCCAAAAGTGCTGGGATTACAAGTGTAAGCCACCACACCCAGCCAAGGAACTTTCTTTTAATGCTAGAGCTTATTTGGCATGTATATTTATGTATTCAGATTGATTAGTCAGTTATCAAAAGCAGATCCCAACAACACAAAGATCTTGGACTGCAGCCACACACCTCACAAATTCAAACTAATAATCACATCACTGTAATCAGGTGAAAGAGGTGCACAGAAACTGAAAAATAATTCCCAAAAGTTACTACTGGAAAAATAATTCCCAGAAGGAACTGTTTTATAGAAGGTCAATGGCAATGTGTATGTGTGTGTATGAGTGTGTGGATATGGCTTAGCATAGAATAAAAATAGTTTTATAAGAACTATGATCTTCAGAGTATCCTCTAAAAAATAACACTAATATGGAGACTCTCAAAATCTTGCAAAAACAGTATAGTTTCTTCATTACAATCAATAAAAAAAAAGTGTAACACTGATATCCAGGAATGTGATGCTAGAAAGGCTATAATCTACAAATCCACAATGCATAAAAATTAAAATGGCTTAGTTTATAATAAACAACTACTCTGAGGTAATTTACCTCTTCATACTTGTTATAGTCTCTCCAGAGTTGTTCAATGTTGATCATCGGATTAACACAACCTCGTTGATAAACTCTTCGGACAGCTGTTATTCTTTGATTTTCTGCATAAGATCCTACAGCTTCCCTGAAATTGGGTAAGAAATGTCATCAATTGTATTATAGCTGAATCCCATTCAACCCATCAGTCTCACTACTGAGTATCTACCCAAATAACAGCTCTATGGAAAATAGTATGGCGATTTCTCAAAGAACTAAAAATTATATTTTACTTAAATCAACTGTTTATCTTTTTTAAAAAACTAGAAAAATACTTACACGCCTTTTAGGAAATTGATGTAATCCACCCAAATCTAAGAAATGAAATAAAAATGTTAATATCTTTCTTGGTATTTGCACATTTAAGTGCCTATATTAAAAAATTTTAACTCTACCTGATAGGACATAATTTCCATTCCAATTTTATCCAGTGCAAAGTCATATGCTTGAGCCATTTTTTCTCTGAAATGAACATGAAAGAGATGTTTTTAAAATTTTTTTGTTATTAAAATTTATCTATGATTAGGCCAGACATGGTGGCTCATGCTTATAATCTCAGTGCTTTGGAAGACCAAGGCAGAAGGATCACTTGAGACCAGGAGTTTAAGACCTGCCTGTGCAACACAGCGAAACCGAGTCTCTAAAATAATAAAAATTAAAAAAACTAGCTGGGCATGGTGGTGTGCAACTGTAGTCCTAGTTACTCAGAAGACTGAGGTGGGAGGATTGCTTAAGCCCAGGATTTCAAGTTTACAGTGAGTTATGAATGCACCATTGCACTCCAACCTGGGTGACAGAGTAAGATTTTGTCTCTAAAAAAATTTTAAATGAAATATTATTTGAAGGTAGGTGTGGTGGCTCACTCCTATAATCCCAATGCTTTGGGAGGCTAAGGCAGGAGCATCATCTGAGGCCAGGAGTTGAAGACAAGCCTGGGCAACATGGTGAGACCTTGTCTCTAAAAAAAAAATAAGTAAATAAATAATAAATGCATTTATAACTAAAACATAGCTTCTGATCACAGGATCAGAATAACATTTGAACATTCTCTCTATAAATAAAAATTAAAGACATCTTTGTAAGTATATAAAGTCATTCTTTGATGTTAAGCTTGTCAATATCATAAATTGTTTCCTTTACTGCTTGTGAGCTTATCAAAGATAAGGCTCATGTCTTTCTTTATATCCTTTAAGTTGCATTAATTCTATATGTAGCAGATTCAAATGTGGAAATTTGTGGTTCTCTCATTAATGAAATACATTAAGTCTGAAGATCTATTAGCTCTAAAGTAAAATGTAGAAATCTGTAAAGTATAGTTTTATTGAAATGCTACTTATGTTAAAATGTAAAAGGTATATCAGGGAGAAAGAACTTCTACTTCAGTATAAGACAATAAAGTATAAACAGGCCAGGCATGGCAGTTCATGCCTGTAATCCCAGCATTTTGGGAGGCTGAGGCAGGAGAATTGCTTGAGCGTAGTAATTTGAGTCCAGCCTAGGCATGTTGGCTTACCCTTGAGACTCTGCTATGTTTGGGGTCTCAAACACAAAGAGACTCCATCTCTACAAAAAAAAAAAAAAAAAAAAAAAAAAAAAAAAAAAGAAAAAAAAGAAAAAAAAAAATCAGCCAGGTGTGGTGGCTCATTCCCGTAGTCCCAGCTACTTGGAAGGCTGAGGCGGGAGAATCACTTGAGCCCAGGAGGTTGAGGTTAAAGTTGTGCCACTGCACTCCCAGCCTATACAACAGAACTGAGACCCTATTTCAAAACACAAAAATAATAACAAAAAGAATAATCAGGAAGACAATAAAGATAGAATATTAGTAATAGACATAACTTGCCTGTTATGTACAAAAACAGCACCTCAGAAGGTCCATTATTTAGATTCAGCAAAGATGGGGATGGCAACTTCACAATACAATTGTCAGAGACCCCACAGATCACCTTAATTGTCAGAGACCCCTTAGATCACTTATGTAGCACATTGCATTGTGACCGCCCAAAGTAGTACCAGCACAAGTATGAAGATGCTTTTTGAGAAAGTTTGACAACAAGCCTGCCAACAAAGTAGTTTGGTGTTGCAAATACACAGTGTTTCAGTATAGAAAGGGCTTGGGCGATTTCAATTGTCCAGAATAGGACTCATGCCAGTGACTTTCTTTGAAGCACTTTTTTCAAGGTTACTAATTTCTTAGGAAATCCTAACGATTTGACTTTTCAAATCCTGACATTTCTTCCCACCTGGAGCTAATAGGTGTGAGTTTATGTGGGATTGACTGTGTGCCTGGAGATGACTTGCATTCTTAAGATCCTGATTTCACTTACTTGTAACTTGGTAGTTTACCCTTGGTTTCTCGGACATATGAAAGATAACACTTCCATAAATCAATGTGCAAAACCTTCATAAGGCATCTCTGAAATAGCTTTAAATACAAGAATATATTATCAGAATCCAGTTAAATAAATTTCACATGGACATAGATGAAATGGAAAATCAAAAACACAAATTCATCTCCCTTTATGAATTTATCTTCTTATAAATAAAAGGCAAATAATTTACCCATTTTCGGTTTAGATAATTAAAATGCTTCTCATGATTTGTCAGGGGAGTGTAATTATTTTCTTTTCCTTTTCCAAAATGTTTATGATGAACATTTTTAAGCATATAAAAAAGTTGAATAAATACAATTAACTTGTAAAAAATCACTATGTAGATTCAATTATTGTTAACATTTTATTACATTTGTCTTATAAGGTTTTAAGTTAAACTTCAATATAAAATTCAAAGTATATTTGAGGACTCACCTTTTCAACCTTGTCATAATTTTTAGCTTTAATCTGAAGAGAAACAGAAAAATATAGGATTAACGCTATTTTTTTAGAGCAGCAATCTGAATTTTTGACCAGTTTTTAACCAACCTTGCAAACTCATCCCTATACTTTATTTTGTTCTTCAAAAATAACAGAAGTATGAACTAAACATGGATAAAATGCATTATAAATATACCTGTGTAAATTGAATCTATATGGATTTTCATACATTCATTTACATAGGAACTTTGCGAATTTAATAAAATGCTGTAAAATAGTCATGAGATGAATACAGAAATATATACCCAATAGGTCTACCTGAGTAGGACTATATGTATCCACTGAAGAAAAACTTAAAGACTTCCTTTTCTTGAATAGCTATAGAACAATCTGAGTAGAGCAGCAAAAAAAGATTTGCAAATTTTGACTACATATACTCAGTCACACCATCAACCTACTATATTGCAGATATTATGCTAGGCATGGAGACTACCAGTGTGAACAAGGCAGGTCTGCCCCTGCCCTCATAGAGCTTACAATCTTATGGGGAAAAAAAGGAAATGGAAGATTATTTTAAGAGATTATGGGTAAGTGCTAAAATGAAGAAAGTACTGGGTGCTACAGGAGCATTTGGGAGGAGCAAAAGACTTAAGACTCGGGGATTTGCAAAAGATTTCCTGGAAAAAGATAATAACTTTTTCTAGGAGAATCTGAGATGTTTGGTAAAGAAAGGGAAGTTATTCCAGGCAGGAGAAATAGCATGTGCAAAGAGATTAAATACTATTAGATTTCTCTTTCTTTTCTGAGTATTTCATCACATAGTGTGGGTGGGGTTAGGTGCTCAACTGCGTTAACCAGCAAATCTTTGTTTCACCCAGATAGGTAAATAAATATTTTGGCTGATTAGATGTTTAGGTCCTTTTCTCTCAAGTAGTACAGTAACAGAGAAGCATTCCCAGTTTTCTGGCTTAAGCTGCTGCAGATGAGAATGCTGACAGTCTCTTTTGCTTTTGCTGATAACTTTTCTTTCTGGACTTATTATTTTTATCTTGATCTTCAGAGATCATACATTTTAGCACTCTTAAACATAGAACTTTGTACTTTGAAGCAGTTCAATCAAGGCTCTGGAGTCAGACCTCCTGGATTCACAATCTAGCTATTTCTGATTAAGGGGGATAACAATACCTACGTTGTTAGGGCTATTCTGAGGACTCAATGAGTTAATAAATATGAAGCCTTTAGAATATTGCCTAGCAGGTTGAACAGTGAGTAACTGTCATTTATTTTTATTACCTCAAAATCTGCTTGGCACTCAGCATGCCCTTTGAACCTATATATTCAGGGCCTTTTATTTTATTTTTTTAGCTCAAGAAATAAGTATCTCTCTTCCATTTGTTCATTTTTCTCCTTCTAGAACTATATACATTAGATCTCCTGGTTTCATCCTTGAAATGTTACCTTTACCCTTTCTTTGAAATTTTGCTCAAGGTGTTAAAATAGTTTGTCCAGTAGGTTAACCAGGCTATTCATTTAGGGCTCCATGTGACCATTCTCTTCTACTTAGCCTTTAACTGTATTTGGTTCATACATAATGGTTTTTGACTCGAGTTAACACAGCCCTTTGAATCCTGTGTTCATATTACTTTGTTCCAGTTGTATTTCTCCTCTAGCAGCTCTATTTCATCAGGAACCTGACAGTTTTAGTTTATATTCCTTTCTGGTTGCTAGATCCTTCAGATGTGCTGGGTTTTTTCCTGTCTATTCACTGAAGCTGTGTTAACAGTCCTAAAGGAGTAGAAATTGACCCTTCTCTATCATGACAGCTTTGTAGCAGGTGAAGGCAGCAAACACTCCTGCCAAGAAACCAGGAAGAAATCTCTACTGAAGAGCAGGGAGGACTCAGCCTGCCTGTTTTGATCCTTTTTGGTTTTCAAGAGGCCCGATTGATATCAACATTTGTCTGGGGTAGTGAGGCATTTGAGAGGTTCCAAGTTTTCTATAGGTCAGCTTCGTAGTCCTTTACCTAAGCCCTCTACTGGGCCTCTTCTTTGCGATTCCCATAGAACCTGAGGCTTCCTTGCATTTAGCTGCTTTGCTTAGTAGAGATAAATAGGCTGAGTTGAGAGTGGGAATAAAGTAGGATGAGTTTAAGTCACCAGTTTCCCAAGTGAGATTATATACAGTTCACACAACTTGTCAGGAAAACCAAAGCCATCCACTGGGAAAACAGGCATAGAATATTAATAGTTAAGTCCCAGAACAGAAAATGTAAATGTTTAAAAGCTATATGACGGCCAGGAGCAGTAATCCCAGCACTTTGGGAGGCTGAGGCAGGTGGATCATGAGGTCAGGAGATAGAGGCCACCCTGGCCAGCTTGGTGAAAGCCCGTCTCTACTAAAATACAAAAAATTAGCCAGGTGTGGTGGTGCGCCCCTGTGGTCCCAGCTACTCAGGAGGCTGAGGCAGGGGGATCGCTTGAACCCGGGAGGCGGAGGTTGCAGTGAGACATGATCACACCACTGCACTCCAGCCTGGCAACAGAGCAAGATTCCGTCTCCAAAAAAAAAAAAAAAAGCTATATGACAATATGTGTACACTTTCAACGTGGGAAAGACAAATTAAAATATAGATATTACTTAATAACCATTAGAATGGTAAAAACTTACAAAAGTATTAACACAACTGAAGCCATGTAATGAAAACGGCACTTCACACCTAGCTGGAGGAAATATGAATTGTTACAGTCTTTATGAAAAGCCATTGGTAATAGCTATTCTGATTTTAAAAAATGAATCTTTTGACCCAGCAATTCTACTCCTGGGATTATCCCATAAAAATAAAAGCAACAGAATAGAGAGGTATTTGTACAAGGTTAATCAATATAATTTTAGTAGCAAAAACAGTTTAAAAATTAAATGTCCACCAGTGGGGAAACAGTTTAATTATGATGCATCCACAGCATGGAATATTATGTATTGAGCTTTAACAGGTAATTGGAAGGGATTGGCACAAGATCTTATTGAATGAAAGGATAGTAAAATTTATATAATCTATCTTTATAAAGCAATAACTAAAAATAAATCCTATATATGTTCATGTATGATATAAGCATAGAGAAAATAAGGAATACCCACAAGGTTGTTAAACATAGTTATGGTTGGCAGGGTGATATGGGCGGATACAAAAATAGAAACAAGAAAAAGACTGTACTATCATCGATGCATTTCAGTAAAATTATGTCTATTATGTGTATCTATGAAATAGCCAAACTTTACATAACCCTCCCTGACAAAGTGGTCCTGTATCTTGGATTCATCAATTACTTCTTGAATTGGTAAACTGGTATTAGCCCAATAAATGTATGTAGAAAGACACTTGACTAATGCAGAAAAACTCTCTGATCTCTAGTACGTGGCCACTGTCATTCATTAATGCAACCAGTAAATATTATTTGAGAGGCCTTCTACAGAGCTGGTACTGGTGGCCTTAACAGAATAGCTATAATCTCATTATTTTTTTAAACATCATTCATTAAAAAAAAAAAAATACTTTGAAGCCAGGCAGGGTGGCTCACACCTGTAATCCCAGCATTTTGGGAGGCTGAGGCAGGCAGATCACCTGAGGTCTGGAGTTCAAGACCAGCCTGACCACCATGGAGAAATCCCATCTCTATCAAAAATACAAAATTAGCTGGGCTTGGTGGTGCATGCCTGTAATCCCAGCTACTCAGGAGACTGAGGTAGGAGAATCGCTTGAACCCAGGAGGCGGAGGTTGTGATGAGCAGAGATCATGCCATTGCACTCCAGCCTGGGCAACAAGATCAAAACTTCATCTCAAAAAAACAAACAACCTTTTAAAAATCATCAGCGAGGTGTGGTGGCTCACACCTAATAATTCTAGCACTTTGGGAGGCTGAGGTGAACAGATAACCTGAGGTCAGGAGTTCGAGACCAGCCTAGCCAATGTGGTAAAACCCCATCTCTACTAAAAGTACAAAAATTAGCCGGGTGTGGTGGTGCATGCTTGTAATCCCTGCTACTCGGGAGGCTGAGGCAGGAGAATCATTTGAATCCAGGAAGTGGAGGTTGCTGTGAGCTGAGATCGTACCATTGCAGCCTGGGCAACAAGAGCGAAACTCCACCTCAAAAAAAAAAAAAAATCATCAATGTGTTTTGGAGGTTAAAACTGCAGTGTGGTAAAATGAAAAGAATTTGATCACACTGCATCAATTACTCTCTTACAGTATCAGCTTTTCCACCTACAAAATGGGAATGATAATAACATCTACTTCAAAGGGTTGTTATCAAGAATTAAAAATATAAAGCATCTAGACATTCCATGTGCCCATAAATCATACCAGTCAACAAAGTTATGAACTAAAGGAATATAAACTTTTCATTACATCTTCTCTAAACACTTCTCTAAACAGAGCTACATATACCAAGTAGCCAGAAAGAGCAATAGTGTTATAATTGGCCTAACTGATGCAGAAGAAAGGTGCAGGCCATATTCAAGTGCCATTATTAGTGTTGGGATGGCTGAAGACAGGGTATTGACAACAATTAACATTGACACCAATTAACAATAACATCTATTTTTGACACCAATATCCTGTCTTCAGCCATCCTACCACTAATCCATTTTTCTTCTTTAAAAGATTATTATCCTATGTATTACTAATATTTATATAAAAACATCTTACCTGTGTTAGATATTCTTAAATATATTAGCATAGTTATGCGCATTTGTACAGGAATCCATTCTACCTGATAACCAAAGCTTGGTTTAAATTCTAAAAATAAAAAAATTCTTGATACTTAAGATTATTTTGACATCTGGGATTCTCAGAGCTTTCTGCCATTAATCAACAGAAAATGTCTCCATTTAAAGACCATTACATGCATACAAATAATTTTGCAAAACTAAGACTTGCTTATATTTAATCTATTAAAAGTATCGTATAATTTTCAATGACAGAGGCTCTTAATAAAATTAACTTTAAGCCAGGTGTGGTGGCATATGCCTGTAGTCCCAGTTACTTGGGAGGCTGAGGCGGGAGGATTGCTTGAGCCCAGAAGTTTGAGGCTGCAGTGTGCTATGATCACACCATTACATTTTTAGCCTGGGTGACAGAGAAAGACCCTGTCTAAACAAAAAAAGAACACGTAAATACTTATCCTTATGGTATACCTACTGTTTATCATAAAAATTTGTCATACAATTACATTACCTTTTTAATGAATTATCCAAATTTTACAAAGATATGAAAAGTGTCTTTAGTGAAAAAAATAAATTTTTAAAATCGCCAACTTCCTATTTTCTTTTATAGAAGAGTATGATAACGAGAATAGCAATATCAAGATCAATTAAGCTTTAAATTTAATTACATTCAAATCAGTGGTTATCGGCCAGGCGCAATGGCTCATGGCTATAATCTCAGCACTTTGGAAGGCCAAGGTGAGTAGATCTCTTGAGCCCAGGAGTTTGAGATCAGCCCAGGCAACATAGCAAGACCCTATCTCTATTAAAAAAAAAACAAAAAACAATAATGATTATCTTAGGGAGAGTAAAACAAGTATAAGATATTGAGTAAACACAGATCTTTTCCTGATACTTTTAAATACTTCATATTTCCAGTCCTTTGTTAACTTCCACAATTATTTCCCAAGCATTAATTAGTCATCCCTTATCTTTTGGAACTAAAACTATCCTCAGATAGATTACTGGAACTAATGATTACCTATACTAAATTACTTAATTTTGTAAAGTGTTAACTTTGCCAGAAAAGGTCTAATGAATCTTAGTGACTAACATCTATTTTTAACAGTTTGGATTAGCCATGTCCTTTCCCTGGAATATATTTATATTGAGATCTAAAGAAAGCATGATAGATATTTAACTGTTCAAAAATAAATGAGTTTTTCCTAATGTTAGGAACGTATTTCATGCTTCATTGTTTTATGCTTGTTTTATGAAATGTTGATGTAAACGCTAACAAAATTAACATTTTTCTGACCAGAGAAATAAAATTCTATGTCAAGAGCATTTCAACAGGTTTCCTCAAATTCACTTTTTTCCCTTACCCCTTGGGGGGGAAAATCCCACATCAAAAGTCTTAAAAAATAAGATGTTTTAAAAATCACCAGTTATGAGAATCATTATACAATTAAATTGAAATGGTTCAAAAACACATTTGAGGCTGGGTGCAGTGGTTTACGCCTATAATCCCAGCACTTTGGAAGGCCAAGGTGGGCGGATCACCTGAGGTCAGAAGTTTGAGACCAGCCTGGCCAACACAGCAAAACCCTGTCTCTGCCAAAGATGAAAAAAATTAGTCGGGCATGGTGGTGTGTGCCTGTAATCCCAGCTACTTGGGAGGCTTAGGCAGGAGAATGGCTTGAACCCGGAAGGTGGAGGTTGCGGTGAACCCAGACTGCACCATTGCACTCCAGCCTAGGCAACAAGAGCAAAGCTTGGTTTTGAAAAAATAAAAACTGATAAATAAATGAACCTGACATAACTCTGTAGAGGAACACCAAGAAGTAATATAATGTAAGTCTCTGTATACTTTGTCTAGGTTTTTGCACAATAACCATTTGGGACAAGTCAACACAGGTTTTCAGATAGTACTGGGCACACAGCAGAGGCAGGGCTAAGATCCATCTAAAGTGAGTTCTTATAGTAGTTGTTCACAATAAATGTGATGAACAAACGAATGAATTGCAGAATCACATTCCTAATTTGTTCCCTGGATCTTTTCTACTCTAAAGTATAGCACATAAACTTTTCTGGGACTTAAGACAATTATCTTAAACAGATTTGAGATGCAGAAAAGCTGTCTGATTCTACTTGTATTAATTATCCAGAAAGCTTAGCCCCAATCCTGAAACCTGAAAGCAAACGGAATCCTAAATATAAATTTATCTTTCATTCATTTACTTTTTCACTGCTCTTTTCAGCTATTCTCCAATCACCTACAGCCTGAAAAATATGTCTTGGAAGATTACAGAATACAAGTAGTTTTAAGAAATTTGGAAATATTACAGAATGACATTTTAAGATCTAGAAACAGGCTTTTAAGTTAGCTGCTGGAGTAGCTGCAGAATATTCTCACCACCACTCCCAATCTTAAGGTAAAGAAATCAGGAAAGTAGTAACTGCAAATAAATTCATTTTTATTCAACAAATAATTATGTGCCTACTATGTGGCAGGTCCTTTTCTAGCACTGAAGATAAAGTGGTAGACTAAGTCATAACTCATGGAATTATATTTTGGTTATATTTTTGGGGGCAGTCACTACCTAAAAAATAATTTTATCTGTATTTCCTAATTTTTCTATGATAAGTTGTATTGTTTCTGCAATTTGTATAGATATAAATGCCAGATGTGGTAGTTCACACCTGTAATCTCAGCGTTTGGAGAGGCCAAAAGGGTAGTGTCACTTGAGGCCAGGAATCTGAGACCACTCTGGGCAACATGGTGGGATTCTATCTCTAAAATTAAAAATACAAATAAACATGTAGATACAAATGTATACCTATAATATAATAATGATTTTGATATAACAGGTTAGCCAAAACCTCTTGATGTCCTAAAATTTTCAATTCTCCAGGCCCTTAAATGTATCACAGAATTATGTCAAAAATGAGTGTAAATTATAGACCACTATTGCTTTTTCCAAGAACATACAATCAACATTTGTATTATGACCCAATTCTAGACTTGTCAATCCTATATGCAGTTTATTTCTATTTTGTTGTTGAAATGCCCTAATTCCAAGTTCCATTTTAGAAAATCCTTATCAAATAATCATCTTTTTCACCAAAATTGCAAATTTATTTAACACTGTTTCTCTATTCTTGATCAAACTACACATTGGTCATATTTACTTAAATTCTGAAACACTTAAAAAATCAGTCCAATTCAAAAGATCATACCAGCAACAGCAACCTTTGATAGTAAAATATGAATTCTAAAAGGTCAATCTAAAGAAACAATTATGAGTGTTAAAATACTGAAATAAATTTATATTTATGCAAGAGATTCTTATAAAACAAAAACTGAAAACACTATGAATGATAATTAGGACTGGTTAATCAGCATACATGTACTGATTGTGCCATCATTATAAGCAATTTTATAGACTAAATAACACAAAAATATGCTACCATGTGGAAAAAACAAGCTATAAAAAGTTAAGGTTTTATAGACAGATCTGGAAAAGTTAGCTGTGATTAAGTTATAGGGAATATGGTTTTTTTCTCTATTTTAGAATTTTTTTCTTATAATAAATACATATATTACCCTTTTAAATAAGAAAAATGTTTTCCTTTTTGTAACAGTCTTGACAAACTGCTTTCCCTCCCATCTCTCGTTTCAATCACTTGATATTACTTCATTATGCTTGCCTTTTTAAATTCAACCATTTAATTCCAAAAATATTATTTGTGCATGTATTTAGGTTCTGCAACAACTACTTATGAAAGCCTACTATGATAAGTGTATTTTCTCAGTAGTCCACCTAAGCATTATTCTGCTTACTCAGAAAACAAGTGAGCCAACATCATTTAAAAAATTCCACAAAGGCATAACGATTTTTATTTCACAGCACCTAGAACAAAGCCTAACATATAGCAGACATTCAATAATTGCTAAATTAATGTGGATAAAAATCCACCAGTTACTATGTGCATATTCATTCAAAAATAAATTTTAGATGATATGGTTTTAAATATCAAGAGAAATGTAAAAATGTAAATGTATAACTTTTATAGAAAAGTCTTTGTGTCCTATAATCCTTGTTAAAATATTAACTAAAAATCTCACTTCAAGAAGGTTTAGGAAAGGTGCTAAGTACAATACTGTCAGTAAATTCGGACTAAAATGGAGGGATAATTAAAGCTCTAATATGGATTTTGAAAGTTAGATTTTTCACAGGATTTAGATCTTTCTATGAACACACCCAAATCAATTCCACTTTCCATTACTTTTCTTGAATGAAAACATGGTATCTATTTGAAGTTGTGTCAAATAGCCATGTAAAATGTGGGAAATTAGGAACTTTGAAAATGGAGGTTTGAAAAGTAAACATAGCTAACACATTATCTTTGTGAAAAACAAAACAAAAAATTCAGGTAAATATTAAGTTCCAGGAGAATCAAGATTTAGACATGAATTTTTTTTCTAATGAACATGTTCCAAAATTGAAATTTTGGCTCCATTTTAATGGCTTCAGTCCACATACTTATCTCCAGAATATTTATAAAATTATTTTATGAAATAATCTACTAGATTTTAAAACTTTTTCCCTAACTTAATGAATTCCTGAGTGCATTTTTCTAAACATAGCCACATTTAAAGGCTTAACAAAAACACACCCTATTTTCTCTGGAATTTTTATATAGTTTGAAATGTTTGCATTTAAAACACACCCTATTTTCTCTGGAATTTTTATATAGTTTGAAATGTTTGCATTTAATTTTACTTTCTCTAAATATATATCACATTTTCCAAAGTGATGCCACCAAAGGTAAAGAATTAAGTTCAAATACTACATGGAAAGCTGCCTTTAAGGCTTTAGCAGACAAGAATGAAATGAAGATTATATTGGTATTCCTGCTGGAAGAACAGGCCCTTATGGTGCTGTCATTAAAATGTAAAGATAGTTGAAAGGAAAAAAACCTGAATGGCAAGCTCTGGGCTAAGGAGGTGATACTTTCACCAGCAAATGAGGTAAACACATATGGCCATTCTTTCTAGTTGATTCTAATATACAGGTCTAATTTTGTCCATGACTACTATAACAGATCAGTAGAGATATCAGATTATCAAAAGTTGTGAAATTATTTAAAAAAAAAAAGTTTCCTAATGCTCAGTTTCTCAAAGAAGCTAAATTCCTGGCAGCTTTTTTCCCAGTCACTACCTAAACCTGAGGAAGGAATGGGGAACAGGCACAAAATCATTTTCGGTTTTCCCCATATCCCAACATCTTACTGCAAAATGCACAGAAACAAGATATAAAATAATCTATGGACTAGCTTTCAAATTACTACATTTGAGATATGTTGTTGAATAGAAAAGTGTGCATGTTGAAAACCAAATTCTATAAAGTATTTAATTAGCTCACCAATGTGAAAGAAAACTGGTTTTCAAATATTTAATGTTAATAGAATATAACTCTATATAAACTCACTTCAAAAGGATATCTGACTGTTGAAAGATGCCTTCATGATTTTGATGTCTATTATTCTCTACATGACCTTATTGAATAGCTCAAGAAAATCTGTAATGTGCATTAAAATTTTCCTTAACAACTGTTCATAGGCAAATCAGTTTCAGGAAAAATAAATATAACTAGCAAAAGAAACATGCACTTGTAGAATCTTAAAACTATTTTTATTATATAAGAGTATGTGAGTCTCCTCATGTTTTTCTAATGTTGAAATGCAATACAAAAAGCTTTAAAAAGTGAAAAAAATAATTTGCAAACATTAAGACTTAATTTAAATGAGAAATCAGAGGTTTGACTAACAAAAGAAATACTTAAGTACAAAACATGCATTTGAAAGACAAATATAGGCGAAGCATGGTGGCTCACACCTGTACTCATAGCATTTTGGGAGACCAAGGCAGGTGATTTGATTGAGTAAAGGAGTTCAAGACCAGCCTGGGCAATAGAGCAAGACCCTGTCTTTACAAAAAAATACAAAAATTTGTTGGGCATGGCGGCATGCACCTGTAGTCCCAGCTACTTGAGGGGCTGAGGTGGGAAGATTGCTGGAGCCTGGGAGGTGAGGGCTGTACTGAACTGTGATCACACCACTGCTCTCCAGACTGGGCAACATAGTGAGATCCTGTCTTGAAAGAAAAAAGAAAGAGAAGGAAAGAAGGAAGGAAGGAGGGAGGGAGGAAGGGAGGAAGGGAAGGAAGGAAGGAAGGGAGGGAGAGAGGGGAAAGAAAGAGAGAAAGAAAAAAGAAAGAAAGAAGAAAGAAAAAAGAAAAAGAGAAAAAAAGAAAGAAAGAAAAAGAAAAAGGAAGGAAGGAAAGAAGGAAAGAAGAAAAAGGAAAGAAAGGATGTAAAATAGGTCAGTAAGGACACCAAAACAAAGGAAAATATGTTCTTTCATCTCAGAATGTATTTATCATTCCTTCTATTCTGACAATGAGAAAAAAAAGTAAAGCAAGAAATGTAACACATTATTTAAATGTTTAATCGAAATTCTTTCAACTTCTAAACAGGAAATTGTGCTAACATTAAGTTTCCCTTAACTTTCCTAATGTGCTCTTGTAAAGAGAAAAAAAACCAGAAAAATGGACTAGAGAGATTAGTACTCAGAAAAAGAAATCCAAAGGGCTCTTAAAAATGAAAATATGCTCAATCCCATCCATAAGGGAAATGCAAATGAAAACCACACTAAGATGATCATTTTTTACCTATAAGTACTGGCAAAAATTAAGAAGTATGACATATTGTGTAAAGAGGATTTGGGAAATGGGCCCTTTACAGGATTACTAATGGGATTTAAAACTATGACAACCTCTGTGGAAGATCATTAGGAAACTGAAAATTCAAATAAACCCCACATACTTTTTGATCCAGCAATTCCATTTCTAGGAATTTAATCCTCAAGAATATTTACACAAATGGAAATGATATGTACACAATTACTGCAGTATTGTCTGTAGTAAGACTGAGAAAAAACTTAAACGTCCTTCAGTAGGGGACAAGTTAAAAGAAATATAGAATATCATGTACTTGTAGAAAAAAAGATTTCCAAAACTTACTTTCTCAAGCTATATAAAAAAGGTGCAAAACAAAATGTAATAGTTATTAATGTAAAGGACAGAACACATGAATGTATATGCATTAAACGTCTCTAGATTCTGAGGGGAACTGGTGCCTCAAGAACAGGGGTAGGTGAGTTTTCACTGTAGGTTCCTTTTGTTATCTTCTGATTTTTGAACCTTATTTTAATATATATACACATATACATATGTATATACATATATGTATATACACATGCATATACATGGAGTGTCTAGGTGACATATAACCTGTTCTGAGTTCTTTTACATTTAAATATTTCTGTATTTTCATCAATTCTCCAAACAGTATTCTAAAAGCCCCCAAAATATTCTTAAAATTTGCAAAAAATGTACAAATAAAACATAATATGCATTATGCATACAGAAATTAGATGTATAATATTGTTAAAACTATTTAACATTTTTTAAGGTAAAGAATTACCTTCGCAGCCTCCAAAAACATAGTAAAATTTAAGCATTAAAAAAGAATACTATCAACCTTAACACAAACTAATAAAGTCCAGAGGCATTACCAAAAAAATTTAGATAATTTTCAAACCTAAAAGATGAATACTAATTAATGGAATTTGACACTGGCATAACTCGAGATTATTAAAAATACTCATTTCCAACCAAGTCAAAGGGTTTTATAAACATTTAACAATAAAGTTATTGAAGTGATATATTTGGGTAAAAATTTAACTGAAGTTCAACACTTAAGAAACTACTTGTTTCATGCCCAAACTATAAACTTGTGGCACTAAACCAATCAAGTGAGATTTATAGCTCTTATAATAAACATAAAAATAAAACTCATAATCATTTTTGCCCTGAAAAAAGTAAAGCTAAAAATAAACCAATTCCAATTCCAATTAAGAGTCCTTTCACTTAAGAAAACTTTCATTAGAGCAGAATGACTTTACGGTAGGAAGCAAATATGAAGAGTAACCTGGATACTTAATAAATGAGCTTTTAGTTTTTTAATATATACTTAAGTTATACCTACAATTGGACATGTTCAAAAATGCACATGTAACTTTTACAATGCTATTTTATTAACATGACCCTGGGTACAGAATTTGCAAGTTGACAGCTATTTTCTTTCAGCAGATTGAAGAGGCAATTCCACTGTCTTCTGGCTTCTCTTGTTGCTGGAAAGTTACTACCACCTTACTGCTGTTCCTTTGAAGGTCATTTATCTTTTTGTTTCCAACCATTTATGTGATTTAAGAAAATATATTTAGCTTTCTATAGTTTCAATCTCATGTCTAGTTGTGGATTTTTCAAATTATTACTTGAGATTCAACAAGCATCTTGAATCTGTTGGTTGAAGTCTTCAATCATTCTGGAAAATTCTCAGTATTTCTGTCTTCTAATTGTGCTTCCGCCCAGTGTTTTTCCTCTACTGCTAGAACTTCAAGTAGACACATTTTCACACTACCCTTTGTGTCTCAGATATCTCTCATTAAACTCTATTCTGGATTCCTTCAGTTCTGATTCTCTCTTCACCTGTGTTATTAACCTAATCTCACCTAAATTCTAGTTTCTGAAGTCTTTGCAGGTCTGTTTCTGATATATGTAGTTTCCTTATATGCTTATTTTTAACAACTGATCTCCTTTTCCTTCAAAGATTATTTGTGGAAAGTCTTGAGGCCTAGGAAGAAAGTGCATTCCTCCAGAAAGGGTATGAATAAGCTATTACCACCTATTAGGGGCATAATTCAGGCTGAGTCTACTTTACATACATGGCTTCAGTTTTTCTGAATCATTCTCAGGTGATGTTTATTTACACAAATCCACATAAGGAACATCTCAGGATTCCCCCATTCTGCTCTACTTAGAGGGACGCAACTTTTCTCAGTCCCTTTCAGGGAGGAAGGTGGCACACCTTCTAGATTTACTTCTAGATCACTGTCATCCTGAGTGTAGCTTTTGCAGCACACAGTTTGAAGGGGAGAGGATATCCCATTGGACACTGAACCTTGGGCAGGCCTTGGGGTTTTGACTTTTGCTGCCTGAGGTCCTGGAAGTGTTCAAAACTGAAGCTCAAGTCTTCTCAGTTTGGCAGTTGCTTTCAGGGCCAAAACAGTTTAGGCATTCTGTTTATGTCCTCGTGTTCCTTTTTTTTCTCCCTCCCTACTCCATCAGGCTTTGACCTGGTAATTCCTTACAGTGCTGTAAGTTCTTCAATGTTAATAAGGTGTTCTTAAAATTCTGTCTAGCAGCTTTAGCTGTTTTCAGTGAGAGAGCTCATCTGAGTAACCTAACTCACCATATTACCTGCAAGTCTCCTTCATAATATTTAATATCATGCTTTCAAAAAGATTAGAAAAAAATTGTATGTGCAAACTTCTTGAAAATAATTAAAAACTCTAAAATCCAATGTTCACTGAAGCCCTAAATTACAAAGGTAATCTGTTAAAGAAGCCACATCTGGTAAAAATCTGGCCAGGCACAGTGGCTCATGTCTGTAATCCCAACACTTTGGAAGGCAGAGGTGGGAGGATTGCTTGAGCCCAAGAGTTCAAGACAAGGCTGGGTAACATGAGACCTGTCTCTACAATTAGTCAGGCATGGTAGCCTGCGACTGTGGTCTCAGCTACTTGGGAGGCTAAGGTGGGAGGAACGCTTGAGCCCAGGCAGTGGAGCTTACAGTGAGCTGAGTTTGAGCCACTGCACTCCGGCCTGGGTGACAGAGTAAGACCCTGACTCCAAAAACAAAGTAAAAATCTTTCTCTTAAATTATACATCAATATAATTCTAAATAATGTGAAAGCAGCTTACTCTGAAATACTTAAATGTTTAGGGGTATTAGACAATTCAAAAGAATAGTTTCTTTTTAGTGTTCCAAAAATAAAGACATATTTTTTTAACCTGTAACAATAAAGGTATTAGCCAATCAGAATTTTATATTCATGAAAATAATACATCTTGTTATAAACTGATACCATAACTCTAATTTTTAGAAATTCAACTTGTAACATACAATTATTTCTCACTGTGGATTTTTAATTCAACAAGTATTACCTTGGTATACTGCCACTATATACCAAGTATTGTTGGAATATATCAACATACAAAAGAGACAAACTATAAGTAAATTATTGAGTACATTAGGTGATAAAAATTATAGGTGAAAAGGAGAATTTAGTAAAGGATGAGGAGTTCTGTGAGGGATAGGAGTAGCAATTTTAAATAGAGTGGTCACAGTAAATCTCAATGAGAAGTTAACATTTTTGTAGATTTGAAGAAAGCAAAGCAGCTATCTGGAGAAATATCTTTAGAACAGCTAAAAGAGCTAATGCAGACAAAAGCCCTAAGAAGGGAATATGTCTGGAATAAATTTAGGGAACATCAAGGATGCCAATATGACTAAAGAAGAGACTTTACTATTAATACGTTGATTATCATGCAGATAGTATGCATCAAATTTTATACTTGTGGGTATCCTAGCATTCAATAATCTTCTACTAATTACTAAATCAGTCTACCTGAAGGTACTAAAAAAAATCTGATTCTTGGCTAGGTATTGTGGCTCATGCCTGTAATCCCAGCACTTTGGGAGGCCTAGGCAGGTGGATCATGAGGTCAGGAGTTCGAAACCAGCCTGGCCAAGATGGTGAAACCCCATCTCTACTAAAAACACAAAAATTAGCTGGTTGTGGTGGTGGGTGCCTGTAATTCCAGCTACTCAGGAGGCTGGGGCAGGAGAACGGCTTGAACCCAGGAGGCGGAGGTAGCAGTGAGCAGAGATTATGCCACTGCACTCTAGCCTGGGCGACAGAGCAAGATTTCGTCTCAAAAAATCAAAAAAACAAAACAAAAACCACAACAACTGATTCTTAAACATACTAATAGGTTTTTCACATAATTCACAAACGTGACTTTTCACATAATTACTAAGAACAGATACAAATTTATTTAAAATTCAATTAAAAATATCAGAATTCATTAATAGTGATCAAAGTTCCATTATAATTTTCATTTAACAGCTATAAAAACATCTTATTTCATGTAATACCACCATCTTTTAAACAATGTTATTACTATTACGTCAACACATTCTCATTAATATTTCTCTCTTCATATCACCTAGCAATTCTCCCTCTCTAATTTCTGGATATTACAAATCAATAAAATTAGAAAAAAAATTTAGAAAATGACATGGTCTGCTAAAGGTTTTTGTTTCGTTTTGTTGTTTTTTTTGAGACAGAGTCTTGCTCTGTCGCCCAGGTTGGAGTGCAATGGCGTGATGTTTTGGGTTTTGACAGACGTTTGGAAACTACTGTTCTTGTGCTTTCACTGTTTAAAATTTTAACCAGTCTTTTGGTATTCCAAAAGTATTCAGAAGACATCAAAACATTTTATAGGTTTCTGTTTAAAACTAAGTTTCAAACTTTGATACTAGAATCAATAAAATAAGTAGTATCTTAATCTTGGTTATTATTTATTTGTCCTTTTGGTAAAATCCCTTTTAGTGAACACATTCAAAATAACAAATATTTACCCAAAAGGGGGGAAATGTTTCTTATGTTTTTTTCATTTAAAAATTCATACAAAAGAAGCAATCTTCTTTCCATACAAAATAAGTCAATTTAGAAACTGTGTCATTGGATAAGCTAGACACTGACAATGTGGTATGTTACGACTCCCATTTAGTAAAAACAAATTTTACTCATGGTAAAAAACATTTCAAGGAATCAAACTTACACAACTTCTCAGGTTTCACCTACTATGGAAAATAACTAATTTTTTAATCTTAGGAAAGGTTTTTTTCCCCCTCTCAAAAAGTGAAAACTCTGGCTAATTATTGTCATATTTTCCTCAATCGCTATGAAAATTTACTAAAGGGAAAATTTTATAGCTTCTTAATTGTATTAGTTTCTCAGTGCACAAATAGAAACCAAAAATAAATTTTAAAAAAAGGAAACCAAAAGAGTTTCTAAATCAACATGTAATTTTTTTTGAGAATTGAACACGAAGCTTCCGGTCATTTAACTTATAAATTTATGTAGGCCTTTTTAGTAAAATAAGGGCCCAGAATTATAGATGATATCTCAACTTAAGCTCTTCCTAGAGCAAAATAACAGTCAACTTATTAATTTAGCAATTATTTCAGATGTTCATGCTTATTCTCCAGTTATTCTCCCTGCTTAGCTGTAATTCTAGATGAGTTAATGACCATTAAGTTCATGTATTTCTACAATAAAGAAAACATTCACATAAATTACAAGTCATCTGCTTTAATATACTGGGAATGACTAGACGCAAAATTCAGCTTAAAAATTTAAAAACAAGCTATTCATCTGTTTCTAAAATGTAAAAAATTTAAAATCATTAAGCTAAAATTTTTTCAACTCCTCAAATAAAGCAGGTTTTCTCTCTTTCCTTTGTTAAGGCCTCTGCACTTGCAGTTCTCTTTGCCAGGTATTCTCTGCTTAACTCATACACGTACTTCAGGCCTCAATTCACAAGTCCTGTTCTTCCAGAAGATTTCCTTAACTCACCATCCCATCTTCCCATGCAGTGTCTGGCATGCATTTACTCATTAGATATTGGAAAAGTTAATAAATTTTAGAAACAATTTAGGAAGATAATGCCCCCATCTTCCTGA
>NW_016107836.1:1092502-1108087 GCF_001604975.1 Cebus imitator
ACAGATGGTGGGGGGTTTGCAAAAATACTACCAGATGACTTTTTTGGGAACCTATAAATTCAACAGCCAACTGTACTACTGAAAAAAAAGGTGTTAATATTTTGGACAATTTTATGTGAATATAACCCAGGCAAATATGTCAGTAGGCATCAGTAAATTTCATTCTACTAAAAGGCCACAATTTTAGGGAACTTTTAAGCACTAGTCCTCCATATACAAAATTACTTTCCATGAAGGTTTGCTAACACAGTTCTGCATTTTTACTTTGCATAGTCTCCTAAAAATCACAAACTACAGCTTGTAAACTTCTTCTTACCCATAAAAGTATCTTATAATAAGCATAATTGAATACACTAAAGTAAAATTCCAAAATATTTCAACTGTGGTACACTTAGAATTACAAGCTGTTTTATAGGTAAATAATACAAATTCTGTTGCAACATCATAGTGGTTTACTTACAATCAACTGAGGAGTATCAGGTAGCTACATGAACATATTTGAGTCTTCAGTGACACAGACTAGAGATGTGCTCAAAAAGTTTATCGACTCTCTAAGCCTGATGCACCACAAATTACAAACAACTGGAAATGCAGATTTAGCTTCAATAAATCAGATTTTCCCATTAACTAGAAAAGTCAAGTTCCTCTTAATATTTTTAAATAGCTAGCTATTGTTTCCCTCTGACTTTAAAGTTTCATAATCTCAATTAATAAAAATCTCTTTTCAGATCAGGCTGGGTGTGGTAGCTTATGCCTGTAATCCCAGCACTTTGGCAGGCCTAGGTGGTAGATGACCTGAGATCAGGAGTTCAGGACCAGCCTAGCCAACATGGTGAAACCGTCTTTACTAAAGATACACAAATTAGCCAGGTGTAGTGGTTGGCACCTGTAATCCCAGCTACTCCGGAGGCTGAATCAGGAGAATCACTTGAATGCAGGAGGTAGAGGCTGCGGTGAGCCGACATCGCGCCATTACTACACTCCAGCCTGGGCAACAGAGACTCAAGGTCTAAATAAATAAATAATAGATCATAGTGAATATAGTTTATCCTATCAGAAAGTCTCTTTTACAAGACTTCTTGAAAAGTATGAAAGCTGTATAATAAGCATATATTGAAAAGCTAATATACTCTACCTAAATCCTTACTTTTGGCCTTGATTTAAGTAAATGCCATTTTAGTAACACTCCTAATTGCTAACCCAAAAACAGATGTAAAAGTGATTGCTCTCTCTATAATGTGGAATGTAAAAAAATATTCAAAGTGGTAAAGAATGTATGTTCTTTGCTTCAGTCTAGGAGTTCAAGACCAGCCTGGGCAACATGGCAAAACAAAAAATACAAAATTTTAAACTTTTGTCTCTACAAAATAAAAAAAAAAAAACTACAAAAATTAGCTGGGTGTGGTGGTGTGCACCTGTATTGCCAGCTACTCTGGAGGCTGAGAGGATCACCTGGGCCTGTACAGGTCAAGGCTACAGTAGGCCATAATTACACGAATGCACTCCGGCCTGGGCGAAAGAGTAAGACCCTGTCTCAAAAAGGATAGAAAATATATGCTCTTATAAACTTCTTAAAAGTCTAAAATTACAAAGATTTGCCCCTTTTTTGTGTACAGGATTCCTTTGTACTATCTGAAATTAAATCCAAGTATCTACAGCTAAAAATTAAAAAACTACAGAAGTATGGAGCACAATAGCAACTAGAATTTTAAAGATAAGATTTTATACAAAGGATAATCTGGCTACATAAAAGTTATTGTACCATATATCTTCTAAAAGGTTTGCTGAAATTCTATTTAAGCAATTTTATGTGGCTGTAAGTAGCTATACATAATACATTTTTTCAAATGCCCACCAAACTATTGATAAACCTAATACTGACACAGCTAATGAAGAATGCGAGACTGCGTAAAGAAAAACAAGAGTCAGTTAAAAACTTACAATATATTAATAGCTATTTCCACTACTATATTTTAGATTTCTTAGGCCAGTTAGTATAATGGCTAAGTGACTAGAAGCCCATATGGAGGAAAAATTTAAGTATGAACTGAATATTAAACTAGATTTGAACATTACTGTTCCTCTTAAGTGTGATAATGGTATTGTGGTTTTATAGGGTACTATTCTTTATATAAGCAGAGAAATATAAAGCATTCATTGAGCCTATGTAGTGGTGTACAGGTATTGACTAGTCTTTCAAATTTGTTTGAAATCTTTTATAATAAAAAGTTAGAAAAAAAAGTTTAAATTGCTTGGCTAAAGTCCTAGTAATTCAATAAGGAAGCTGTAAGCAGAATATCCTAGGGTCCTCAGACTTCAAATTCTTTCATTCCTATTCCTACATATAGCCTTTACAGAGTAACGTGCAAATTCCTTGCACTTGCATTTATTTAAATAAATGAAGACATTTTAAAGCATATCTTTCCCACACTACCACGTATGATTAGGCCCTTGTTACAGCTACACAGTAAGAAAAATTCTGACCCTGCAGTTGATGCACAGGGCAGAGAAGTTCCCCTCCCTCATAAAAAAAACTTGAACTTAAAAAATACTATTTTCGGGCCAGGTGCAGTGGCTCACGCCTGTAATCCCAGCACTTTGGGAGACCGAGGCAGGCGGACTACAAGGAGAGGAAATCGAGACCATCCTGGCTAACATGGTGAAACCCCGCCTCTACTAAAAATACAAAAGTTAACTGGGTGTGCTGGTGCACACCTGTAGTCCCAGCTACTTGGGAGGCTGACACAGGAGAATCACTTGAACCCAGGAGGCAGAGGCTGCAGTGAGCCGAGATCGTGCCACTGCCCTCCAGCCTGGGCGACAGTGAGACTGTCTCAAAAAAAAAAAAAAAAGGTATTTTAGAGATGGCATGTTACTATGTTGCCCAGGCTGGTCTCAAACTCCTCCGGGGTCAAACAATCTGCCCACCTAGACCTCCCAAATGCTAGAACTACAGGCGTGAGCAACTGTGCCCAGCCAGAGTAAACATTTTTTTATAAGTCATTTTGACTTGGAATGCCTGTAATTTAAATGCTAATCTCCTAACTATTCTGTGAACTCAGGAAATTCAAATTTACAAGGGAACAGTTACCATTTTGGCAAATATTCCCATGGATAAGCAATCTGACATCTTTAATTGCTAATAGAAACTATTTTCTTTCAAGTGCTAACAATTTCATTTGTGTCTCACACAAGTGAAAAATTTTAATTTAAAAAATGTACGATTTGCAAACATAATTGTTTGTCTAGATGATCTTTTTCACTCATTAACTTGTTTATAAAGTGAAAGGTGCCCTTATTATTTTTAAAGTATCTAAATTCTTATTTGAAATAACCTGCCATTTGGTCAAATTAATATAGATATCCATTTCCTGTATCGTAGTTTTAATTTCTATATAACCTCATGCTTGAGGTGGCAATTTTAAAGTTTTCTTCCCCATATGATTTATGACAGAATTGACAGGCATTATTTACAGTAAATGATTTTATATTTGACAAAATTCTATAAATAATCTTTTCTAACTATACTCACTAGTAAGCTTCTGAAATGAAAAAAATCATGGTGGGGAGGGGAAAGCTAGGACTTTCCGACAGTTTTCAAACACAATAAAGTTTGAGTCATGAATAGAATACCTGTTTCCACTCAATAAATGTATTGAAAAACACCAGATAATTCCATGGAAAAATATCACTGATTCAACCAGCAATCAACAGGGTCTAAACAGAGTGGGCAGTTCTTAGATGAGAATACGTATTTAGTCTCAAAATTATCTCCCCATTATTTTTTCTATTAATTACCAAAGGAATAATATTAACTACACAGTGGACAAACTGGTCAACACCTGAACCACATCATCAAAACTGACATCACCAATATGGGACAAATGAACATTACTATGCCTTTGGATGAGCTACTCTGAAGACACATGACCATTCTGGTGGCTTTTCAGCTAAAACCTATAACCTAAATCTAATGATGCAGCATCAAACAAATTTAAATTAAGGCCGAGGGCTGGATCCAGTAGTTTATGCCTATAATCCAGAACTTTGAGAGGCTTGAGGTCAGGAGTTTGAGACCAGTCTGGCCAACATGGTAAAACTCCATCTCTACTAAAAATACAAATATTAGTTGGGTATGGTGGTACACACTTGTCCCAGCTACTCAGGAGGCCGAGGTTACAGGGAGCCGAGATCATGCCACTGCACTCCAGCCTGGGCAACAGAGCAAGACTCCAGTCTAAAAAACAAAACAAAACAAAAACCCAAAACAAATTAAGGTTGAGGGACTGTTCTACATTGAAGGAGGCTAAGGGGACTGATAATTATATAATGGCCTTAGATTAGATAATGAATCAGAAGAAATTTGTTAAAGAGTATTACCATAACAAAAGTAGAACATAGACTACAGATGATTCTACTAATGTTAAATTTCCTGAATTTCATCACTCAACTGTGTATGTGTACAAGAATCTTTGTTATTAGGAACCACATCAAAGTATTAAAGTCTTAATATATGCAGTGCAATCTCCCACAGTTTGAAAAAATATTCAATAAACACTTATGTCAAGATGTTAAAAAGCAGTGTAAAATATATATGGGAGTTATTTGCATTGTTCTTGCAACTTCTAAGTTTAAAATAATTTCAAAATAAAGTTACAAATGCATTACAAAAATTGCTTAAGTGACTAAAATGTCAGTTTGTAACCACTAAAAGCAATGCTCTTGTTATTCAATCCATACAAAGCAGATTAAATCATGTGATCTCCCATGATTGAATCTTAAAGACTCTGATAACCTAAATAATGAATGTTTTAAGCATTTTCTCATCTAATATCCAATACCATACCCTGAATGAAGCACAAAGCCTTCAAAAATTCTCCTTATCCATGATAGCCAAAACCAAAGGAAATGGTACAAACACAGGAAAGTTATTTTGCTGACAATCTCCCCTCCAATGACACTATCTGTACGTCTATAATACTGGGTAGTGTTGTCATTTTTTTTAAGCTTTATAAAATTTAATCTAATGTACTTCTAAATATTATCAGTACTTAGATTCTTAACTATAGCTAACAAGACCATTCTAAAATTAGCACTAGTTTTTTAGTCATCAAATTTGATTTTAAAACTGTCAAAAGCCATTAAGGAAGCATCTGAGTTTTCATTTTTTTAATAAGGATATGAGTTTAAAATGGTTGACGAACACTACAGATATTTCTAGTTTTAAAAATCAGAAAAGGATTGAAACCTGACTATAGTGTTAGAAATAACTGGTTATTTGTAAGAAAACATCTCATTACCCACCCCCCAGAAGAATGAGAAGTATCAGTACAACACTCAAGTTGCACTGAAAGAATAGGATGTCAGCGACTGGGTGCGGTGGCTCACGCCTGTAATCCCAGCACTTTGGGAGGCCAAGGCGGGTGGATCACGAGGTCAAGAGATCGAGACCATCCTGGCCAACATGGTGAAACTCCGTCTCTACTAAAAATACAAAAAAAATTAGCCAGGTGTGGTAGCACACGCCTGTGGTCCCAGCTATACAGGAGCCTGAAGCAGAAGAATCGCTTGAACCCAGGAGGCGGAGGTTGCAGTAAGCCGAGGTTGCAGTAAGCCAAGATTGCACCACTGCACTCCAGCCTGGTGACAGAGCAAGACTCCGTCTAAAAAATAAATAAATAAATAATAGGATGTTAGCTAATGAACCAAACATAAATACCAAGATGTGGCATTCTTGTTTAAATTCTACAGAGGGTACAAGTTAGCTGCAGTTAATTATTTTAAACCACATTCTCCAGCGTAGATGATTCTCCCATAACAGTTGAAGTGTCCTTAAAGGTTATCTGATTCTTAGTTTGGCACTCATGTGACTTTCTTTTTTAAAAAGTTTATGCAACCAGAAAATCGGGTTTCAAACCCAGGAATAAATTGTTAGTAAAAAAAACTGTCAGTTAAAATGGCATAACCCTAACCTGATTGTGAATCTAACAGTCACAATATACTAAGCACAAAGTAGATGCCTCAAAGATTACTTCTTGATTCATTATATACAAAAAGCAAACCAGGAGACTAATCACTTTATTGTTCAGGCAAGTATAGGAAATAGTCTATAAACTATGAAATTTACTGACAGCACTAATATTCAATTACTGCACTGCAAAGCCTCCATTCCCAAAACTAGGTGCCGGAAACACCTAAGAAACAAAAACAGATACTGTATGTTCATCCTCTAGTCAGCAGTCCTGGCATGCTAACTGGGAAGCTTATATGCTTTAAAAGCTTCCCAAGTGATTCTAAAGCAGTGAAGTTTGTAAACTTTGGCTCCAGGGATAACAATGTCTTGATTTATTTTACCCACATATAAAATGAGGGGGCTAAACTATCTTCCGACTCTAAAAATTTGACTTAAAACAGTATGCCCACTTCAAGTATGTAATATGTGCAGCAGTCATAGTCTGGAGAGTGAAAAAATTCCCAAGAAAACCATCATCACCAAACAGCCAACCTTCTTTTTTCTTCAAATCCAGGATAAAAAGCTGCAGAAATTGTCACCCTAAAAGACTATTTTCCATATAGGAATCTTGGGACAAAGTCAACAGTACATGCTAGAGCTGACATTGTGCATTCAAATAAAAGGCTGTAATTGAACATGCGGTCACATGAATAGACGTACTTAGATTCGGTTTCAGAAAGATTAAAAATGGCTTTGGGATCTTGTTATCTTTGACCCTTACTACGGTTCAATGTACTATTTCAAAACTGCATTTGAATCCTATCACTGATCTCAACTTGTCTTTAGAACTATTTCTTAATTATCACTTGCAAATAGAAAATTTCTCTTTGGAGGTCAAGTATACAAAATGGTAAAACTTACCCACATTATGCTTTCCTGAGTCTTAGAAAAGCAGCTGAGTTTCTCAAGTTGTATTCAAGGAAAATATTCATAATTTTTGTTCAGACTGCTGTGGATTCTGGTATGTTGGGGAAAAAAATCTATATACAGACTTCAAACTATTATGCCGTTATACAAACCAACTATTTGTTTTCTGCTACCAAGTTGCTAGGAGCAAACCAGTTTAGTAATAAAAGTTTAAAAATTCTGTAAAATTAAAGTAATAAAATTGAAAGTTTAATAAATTAGTTACAACTAATAAATGCATTGTCCACATTTATTTAGAGGTGCAGCTTTTTACAAATGTCACTGGTAATATTTTAGACATTTTCATTTCCTAGAAGTGCCTTGAAGCACACTTATTCCAAAGGAATAGCTGTTTCAAAGCTGACACATTAAAGAAAATACAAACAATAAATCTATTAAAAAATACTTGAGCTTTTGACCAGGCATGGTGGCTCACGAGGTCAGGAGTTCAAGACCAGCCTGGCTAAGATGGTGAAACCCTGTCTCTACTAAAACTACAAAAAATTAGCCAGGTGTGGTGGCACATGCCTGTAATCCCAGTTACTCGGGAGACTAAGGCGGAGAATTGCTTAAACCCAGGAGGCGGAGGTTGCAGTGAGCCAAGATCATGCCACTGCACTCCAGCCTGGGCAAAAGAGTGAGAATCAGTCTAAAAAAAAAAAAAAAAAAGATTTGAGCTTTCGACTTAAATTGGTCCTTTGTTTTATAAAGGAAAGTCAAGTGCCACCTGGTTCCCCTGAGCTCAAGTTACAACCAAAAATGCTCAGCACTGTAAAAAGTCTTGTGTTAGAATTAGTTTTATTTCCAAATATGTAGTTTTCTAGCTCTGTGATATTATGAAGGGCTTACATGTTTGTGTTGATTCAGGGATGCTATGTTGCAGCCTAACTTTAATTTTTTGGGAAAGGGATAGAGTTTTCAACCAAAGTTATCCCCTATGATCCTAATGACCGTAATACCCAATAATTTTAACTAAGTATTAGGTATTATACATGTTATTCCATGAATGTCCAGGAAATTTAGGTAAAATATTACTACCATACGGAAAACTTCAAATTGTACGATCCAATAGTCCTTTTGTTTCACCACTAATTTTAGAATGTATATGTACTTTTTATCATAAACCCTTTTCTACAATTTCAGAATCTATCATGACTCTTATTATACTGAAGAATGGACTATAAGGAAGCTGGGTTTAAAACATAAGAGTCTTTCCAGGGTAAAGAAAATGACCATATATTTTCAATATGTTTACGAATGACTGCAGAGATTACAGTTTTGCTTTATAAAGCTGACAAATATATAGGCAACCAGGTTGATTAGCACAAGAGTTTGCTTGAAAATAAATGGCTACATTTCACATAAAAGAATAGATTATCTAGAAATTATAAAGATTGGAAAACATAAGGTTTTATTTAAAGAAATGTTGTCATCTAAGTGACTACATCCTTTTGCAAATAGTTGCTTTGGCAGAGAAAAAAGTCCCAAGGGAAAAAATGTATAGACCATGTTAGTAGAAGTGACAGCACCTAAATATCTGTTATAATAATGGAGAAGGAAAGGGATGGAATCAGATAATTCAATAAAACCTACAATAGTTTACTACTTATAGTCAACATGCAAATATTTCCTTTGCTTATCAAATAGTACTTTATTCAAAGCACTTTCAGATATTATCATTCGGTTCTGTGTTTACAAGTACTTTTTTCTTTTACATCTCTACTCTACATTTATATATGCATCTAAGGAACTAGAAAAAAAAGCATATTGAGTTTTAAAGTAGAATCTGAATAATCACACAGACATGGACCAACATTTATTACAAACAGGAAAGGTGCAGATCTATAAGAAGAGAGTACAGATTTTTTTGGTAAAAAGGCTGCAAGCTGAAGTATAGAAATCACCATAATCTATATAATGCAGTAACTGTATCTGCATTTTAAAATCACATTGCTTAACAGAAACAATACATTATCATACAGTAATTTAAACTGCTACGTAAAGGTATTAAAACAGTATCAACAGTGGAAAAGTTTATTTCAATTTAGGTCACTCATGTTGCATCCTGAGTTCACTTCCATTTTCCAAGAAGAAAGGTCATTTTGAAAAATTGAAATGTATGCCACACAACCCATTATTTATAAGGAAGAAAAAACCAAGTATAAAGAAAATAATTCATCTTTTGTAAAAATTTTAAATAAAAAACAATCAATTATCTATATGCTTTTATTACACAAATACAGCTTTCACAGACCGCAAGATACATTGTTGCTATTACCAGCAGCATTACCTTCTTCATTTCTCCTTCTGCCACCAATAAAAAACATCCTTCAGTAAAAAAAATTCCTTATGAATGTGGCCTGAATCAAAACAAATTACCTCTCTAATAAGATATTGTAGCTTGCATGTTGTTGCTCATCACCTAATTATATGAAAAGCTACAGAAACCACAGGCTGGGTGGGGAAGAACAATTTAAAAGAATATGGCAACATTCTATAGGTTTTCTAAATTGTGTGATTATTTAGTGACATTTTTGGTCATTATAAAAAGTAGGTTTTTTTTTTTTTTTTTTTTTTTTTTTTGAGATGGAGTCTCACTCTGTCATCAGGCTAGAGAGCAGTGGCAGGATCTCGGCTCACTGCAACCTCCACCTCTCCGGTTCAAGTGATTCTCCTGCCTTAGCTTCCCAAGTAGCTGCGACTACAGGCATGTGCTACCACACCCAGCAAATTTTTGTATTTTTAGTAGGGTTTCACCATGTTGGCCAGGATGGTCTTGATCTCTTGACCTTGTGTTCCACCCACCTCAGCCTCCCAAAGTGCTGGGATTACAGGCATATGCCACTGCACCAAGAGCACTGAGGCTCTGACTGGGGCATTCTACTGAACTCAAGTGTTTAAAACCTCTCATTTCTTAAATCCAAAAATATACTGAACTACGTTTAAGAGATCCTTATTCGATCAAATAGCTGGAGACATAAATTTTCCTTTATTTAAAACTAAGAAGTAGCAAAAGTAGTTTCATATAGTGATAGATTTTAAAGTTGATAACTATAACTTTAAGAACAGTCATACTTAATGACTTGCTCATCTCATAATAATATTGTTAAATCATGTGTGACGTAGCAGTTTTAAAATAAAGAGAACAATATATTTCAGGGAGTGAAGGCAGAATGTTATCTCCAATGTATTACTCTAACACTGAAGTAATTTGGCCTAGTTTTTGAAATTACATATTAAGAATAGGGGCCGGCTTTAGCTCAGCGGTTACTTCGACAATGCTTTCTTTGGTTGAAAACATATTAAGAATACACAGACGTTTGTCCTAAATGCCATTCACTAAAGCAAGGGAATTTCACCTCCAACAATTTCCACACTACAGCAGAAAAATAAAAGCACGTGGCAAATTAAGGATGACATTTTAAAATCCAAATTTTACAGAGCTAAATAGATACAATCAACTCTGAGTTATGAGCAATCTGATATATTGGCTCATATAGTAGCATCATTAACTTTTTCTAAGTGATTATTTAATATGCTCTCATTTCCAACTGATGTTTCAATTTTTTTAAAAAAGGTTTAATACTTTTTTTCCTTTGACATTTTGTACTTTAATAGGATTTGCAAGTAATTTCTCTGGGGAAGCAAATTATCTTCTGTTACTAAAGATGTATGTATTTTCTATTAAAAAATGTATTTGGAGTCACACAAGTCGGGTTAGCTGAATATAAAGAAATGAACATTACAATTTCCCCACCATGAAGTACTGAGTTACAACAAACGTATTAACAAAACTTTATTTTGAGTGCATACAGAATGTTATGTAAACACTGAATTATTACTTTCAACGTAAAGACATTCTTATTCTCACTTTGAATTTTTAAAAAGTATTATAAATAGGTTATGTGTCTTCTCCAGAAATATTAACGGCCACATTGAGTGATATGATCAAAGAAAACTTTAGCCTCTCACAGGCTAAACAAAAATATAAAATGTGAAAATAAAAAATAAAAATAATGAGCAAATCATGAAAGAGAAAAACACAGCTCAGGATATACATTTTTAAAACCAGTATTCAATTTAAACCCTTAATTCCTAAACCAAAAATATAAATTTTAAAAAACATACATATATATTATTTACCATTTGTTCTCAATACATGTTAAATATACCTACTTGCATGCGTATGTATATGTTTGTGTGTATGTAAAATAACTGCAAATATTACCAACTACATAAATCAGGCAACTGCTATCAGCTCATTTCATTTCATTATATGAATTGAGTCTGTTATGTAGACAACTTTCAGCCCCTTGGAATAACATCTGGTCCTCCTGAAACTCTTTTTTTTTAGGATGCAGTTTGTAACTTACAACTAGTAAATTGGAGAAACAAACCCATTGTGTTCAGAGTTAGAGAATGGAGTATCTAACTGCCTATTTTAGTTTAACTTATGCTATAATAAAATGCATGAATAATGCCTGAATATTTGAGAAACAAGGAATTTAAAAACTCACAAAGTTTTACTTCACTATACAAAAACAATTATATATCAATTATGTTAATTTCTGGTGCATTTGATTATAAGTCTAATGTGTTTGTAAAGCCAGACTAGAATGCAGACCATGTGCAGGTGATCCAGGTTCCTTATTTTAATGAGTTAAGACAAAGCAGCACACTGGCTTCAGCATATTTCAGACAGGCCTCACCTGTTTTGTGCCAAGCTACTTTGGTAATTAAATATTAAGGAAAGAAATGGTCCCAGAGGACAGGTGATGAAGCTTTAAGGATACGGTCATAGGCCAAAACTACCAGACTCCACATAAGGCACAATCTCTCTCATACATACAAACACACAAACATACATTCCACATACACAACCACACACACAAAAATAAAACACACACAATGTTCCTGGTATTATCCAGTAATTTCCCTCCCCACCAAGTAATACAATCTAAACTACAGCACCAATACAATGAGTACACTGTAGCCTCTATTTGAATCTGCTATTGGTTGAGTCCATTCTGAGGACACATCACAGGTGACACTGTGTTGTGCTGAAATCTATTCAGTACTGCTGATGACCAAAGCCCTTTGAATAGGTCCAAAACAGACCTATATGTTATCAAATTTCAGGTACAGCAGAAAATGTTATGTTGAGGCTGCAGTGTACTTGATTATGCTGAGAATCTATATCACAAAATAGTAAAAATAAGAGTACTGCGTATTATAAGTTACAAAAAGAACTGCATATAACTGTCAGCTTAATGTGGATATCAGTTATTTACATCTTACCCCTTCCATCCCATTAATTCATATTAACAACCTGAAAATGATTACTTGGTGTCAACTGTTATTGACACATTAAAACTTTTGTTATTTTTACTACTAATTCCAGTCTTCAAAAATTAACATTTTCCTCCTAACCATAATCATGAATGGGGTTCCTCGCTCTATACAATATACATGCCTGGATTCAAATTTCAAGACATAAAAAGCAAGAAAAAAATCAAAATATCATTGGATAAAATTATGATTATAGGATTAAATAGGTTTGAATCACATTAGCTTAATCTTACATAATATAAACTTCATCTTACAGAAAAATCATTAAATTATTGAAGTGCTTACATTGATAAACCATGCATTTTCACAAAATTAAAATGTGAAGTAATTCTTCTCTTAAAATGTTTCATTTCACCAGACACTCAAAATACCCTATGAAAAACTAAGTTAACATTTCTGTATTTTCATATACTCCCATTCATATTAGTTTGTAAGTAGGAATAAAAAGAAAAATGAGCTCTAAATAAATGACACAGGAGGCAATAAATTGACACATGACAAGTAAATAAAAGGCTAAAGCACTCCAATACCATTGAAACTGTTTTAATGTTGTTGCAACTCCAAAATGCAACAATCATCAGCTTGTAAAAGACCCAAATTTCAAAAATTCATTTTAATTACTCCTTCATACCTATTTTACAAAATAAAGGTTAGACACATTTAAATCCTCCTTGTCCTAGTTGGCTATGTTCCTAACTTGTTTTTTATCACTACAGTGTATGCTGCAATTCCCATCAGATGCTGATATAAGAAAAATAAAATAAAATAGTAACCTCTGCTTCAATGTACAGTTTCCAGAATCTGCCAGAACTGGGGAACTGGGCAACAAGGCGTTCGTAAGTCTTCCGTGCTTTGTCTATAGGTTGATTCTAAAATTGAAAACCAATAAACAGCATTTACAATGTTAGGATTATGAAAATATTATTCACTGCAGAACCAAGTAGTGTGATTGGACCCATAGAGAAGGAAATGTAATCCTATATCACTAAACCTGTGCCTCTCGAATGAGAATGCTCCAAGCATCAAGGTCATATGGATTCTCTTCTAATTTCTTTTCCGCTTTCTTCACCTTCTCTGGGACATACTCAGCTGCCTGGGGAAAAAAAACAACAGTGAACTAAAGTTACTGTTTTAAAAATCTCATGCCTAAGTTAATTCAAGAACAATAAAGTCCTTGGATGCAATGTCACATTACAAAGCATAAAACTATCATCATATAAAAGAGAACTGTGTTTTCTAGAACCTATGTATACAATCGTCCTTATCTGTGGGTTCTAAATCCTTAGATTCAACCAAGGGTGGACTGAAAACACTCAGGGAAAAAAAGACAGCAGTACCTATACTAAACATGTACAGCCTTTTTATTCATCATTATTTCCTAAACAACACAATATAACAACTGTTTACATGGCATTTATATGACGTTATTATAAATCAATCTAGAGATGATTTAAGTATTTGGGAGGACATGTGGAAGTTATATGCAAATACTACATTATTTTATATAAGAGACATGAGCATGGATGGACTCTAGTATCTAAAAGGGTATCCTGGCAACTATCCCCTACAGATACTGAGGGACGATCATATTTGTATTCAGAAGTAATTTGCATAAAAATAATAAAGCCAAGTGATCAAATATTTTTTATTCAAACAAAATTTTTTTTTGTATTAAATACTATAAAACAGCAGTTCTCAAATTTTATGGTCTCAGGACCCCTCTACACTCTTTAAGAACCACAAAGAGATTTTATGTGGGTTATATCAATATTTACCATATTAGAAATTAAAAAAATTTAAATATCAATTTACAAATAAAACCTTTTACATGTTAATTTTTCTTTACAAAAAATAACTTAAAATTTAGTAAAAATAATGTCTCTTTTTACATTATTAAGTCCATTCAATATTCGACTTTTAAAAAGGCAGCTGAATTTTCACATCTGCTTCCTCATTCAATCTGCTGCCCTATCAGATCATGGAAATGCTGAAAAATTCCACTGTACACCCATGAGAGATTAGGAGTAAAAAACGGCAAATAATGTCTTAGATTTATTATGAGACAGGTTGAACTCACAGATCCTCTAAAAGTCCTTAGGAACCCTTGGGGTTCCTGGACCAACTCTGAGAAAAACTGCTGTTAAAGCATTCATCCCCCACCACAAAGAAAATGCATAAAACGACAAGGAAATCTTATATCAGTGTAAAGGAATTTTAAAAACACAATTCACAATTGTGTATACAACATAATGAAAACTATAAAAGAAATTTTAAAGAGGTTTTTAAAATATATTCAAATGCTTAGACTGGTCATCCTTGGAAAGTAAGTAGTAGAATTACAGGCCGATTTTTTTCTCCTTTTCTTTCAATATTCCTCAAATCCTTTAGTAAGGTAGTTTTACTTTTATTATGGAAATTTAATCTTAAAAAAAAAATGCTTAAAATAGTAGCTAGCCCTTGATGAAAAAAATAAAAGTATTAATTCTTAAATTGTTGTTCAGAATACTAGTGTGCACCACAAAAAGCGATGCTCAAATAAGCCAGATAAATGTTAATTTATACAGGCCAGGTGTGGTGGCTCACATCTTTACTCCCAGCCCCAGCACTTTGGGAGGCCAAGGCAGGCAGATAACTTCAGGCCAGGAGTTCAAGACCAGCATGGCCAACATGGTGAAACGCCGTCTCTACTAAAACTAGAAAAGTTAGCTGGACATGGTGATGTGTGCCTATTACCCCAGCTATCTGAAAGGCTGAGGCACAAGAATTGCTTGAACCCTGGAGGCAGAGGTCACTATGAGCAAGACTGCACCACTGCACTCCAGCCTGGGTGACAGGGCCACACACTGTCTTATAAAATAAAAAAGTTAATTTATATAAAGTTTTGTTTTTTCTTTTTTCTAGGACATCTTGAAATCTATAAATAGCAATACATATTGATAATATCCAAGCACATCCAGAGAGGGAAGTACTGCCCCTATTACTTTTCTCCCCAACCACCCTTTTTTGTTTTTAGTGGAATTAGTATTTCATGGAACAATTCAGTCAAAACACCAGTTTAGAAAAGTTAAAAAAAAAAAGTCATCTGTTCAGATTTTTTAAAATTACCTAGGAGGAATAAACTCTTTTCTCTGAAATAAATTAGCTTGCACTACTGGTAAACATTCACTTATTTAGAAAAAAGACATGCTGACTACCGTAATTCGAATTAAAATTAGGATGCTTTCCTAACATACAAGAACTTTTTGAATAAATTGCTCAAAGAACTAAAGTTGGAAAAGTTTATAAGGGACTACTGCCTCTACCCACATATTAAACTA
>NW_016107836.1:1108962-1110526 GCF_001604975.1 Cebus imitator
CACTTTGGAAGGCGAGGCGGGTGGATCACCTGAGGTCAGGAGTTCAAGACCATCCTGGCCAATATGGCAAAACCCCATCTCTACTAAATATACAAAAAATTAGCCAGGCGTGGTGACAGGTACCTGTAATATCAGCTACTCGAGAGGCTGAGCCAGGAGAATCACTTGAACTCAGGAGGTGGAGGCTGCAGTGAGCCGAGATCGCGTCATTGCACTCCAGCCTGGGCAACAAGAGTGAAACGCTGCCTCAAAAAAAATAAATAAATAAAAATAAAAAGACTTTAAAGAGTAAACTTACATGGTAAGTTAAAATTTGCGCATGAGAAAGTACCAAAATCAAAAGACAAAAGTAAAAAAAACCTCCAACACATGACAAATATACTAAATTTATTAAAGTACAATCAATAAAACAACAGTGGTTCAAAAACAAAATGCAGGCAGATATAGAGGCTCACACCTGTAATCTCAGCACTTTGAGGAAGGGGCAGGACTGTTTGATCCCAGGAATTTGAGACTAACCTGGGCAATATGGTGAAACCCTGTCTCTATAAAAAATACAAAGAATTAGCTGGGCATGATGGCATGCCCCTGTGGTCCCACCTACCTGGGAGGCTGAGGTGGGAAGATCACCTGAGCCCAGGAGGTTGAGCCATGATTGCACCACTGCTCTCCAACCTGGGTGACAGAGTAAGACTCTGTGTCAAAAAACAATTTTTTTAATAAAAATTTTAAAAATTAAAAAATGGGCAAAGCATATGAACAGTTTATAGAACAATTAACTTTTTTTTTGAGACAGAGTTTCGCTGTTGTTGCCCAGAACGGAGTCTGCAATGGCATGATCTCGGCTCACCGCAACCTCTGCCTCCTGGGTTCGAGCAATTCTCCTGCCTCAGCCTCCCAAGTAGCTGGGACTATAGGCACGCACCATCATGCCCAGTTAATTTTTGTATTTTTAGTAGAGATGGGTTTTCACCTTGTTGACCAGGATGGTCTCGATCTCTTGACCTCATGATCTACCTGCCTCAGCCTCCCAAAGTGCTGGGATTATAGGCGTGAGCCACCGCGCCCGGCCAGAACAATTAACTTTTTAAACACTCAAAAGAAATGTAAATATAAACCAGAAAACAGAGATCCAACATTTTATAATTAAATTGCACTGGTGGGGGTAAGCAGAAAAAGATATTCTCATAATGTTAGCAAAGGCAAGTAGAAACTGATCAATGTTTAATATAAATGTCTGATTCTGAATTCCACTTCTAGTAACACCCTACTGCACGTGTACACAAAAAGATGTAATGAAAATCAGCTGCTAGAGTGTAGTTACGCAAGACTGAAAATAAATTATTAAATAACTATGTATAGCCAGATGTGGTGGTACATGCCTATAGTCCCAGCTACTCAGGAAGCTAAAGTGGAAAGATTGCACCCCAGGAGTTCAAGTCTGCAGTGAGCTATAATCACACCACTATACTCTACTCTGGGTAACAGAATAAAACTCTGTCTCTTTGTGTTAAAATAAAATAAATAGCCGGGCGCGGTGGCTCAAGCCTGTAATCCCAGCACT
>NW_016107836.1:1110611-1114171 GCF_001604975.1 Cebus imitator
TTTTAGTAGAGACGGGGTTTCACCATGTTGACCAGGATGGTCTCGATCTCTTGACCTCGTGATCCACCCGCCTCGGCCTCCCACAGTGCTGGGATTACAGGCTTGAGCCACCGCGCCCGGCCACCACCAATGTTTTTAAAAAACTTTTCAAGTAATTCTAACATGCAGCAGTCCTGGTTGAAAACCATGGCTCGCCAGACACAGTGGCTCACGCCTGTAATCCCAACACCTTTGGAAGGCTGAGGCGGGTGGATCACTTCAGGTCAGGCATTCAAGACCAGCCTGACAAACATGGTGACACCCAGTCTCTACTAAAAATACAAAAATCAGCTGGGTGTGAGGCTGAAGTGGGAGAATCTCTTGAACCTGGGAGGCAGAGGCTGCAGTGAGCCGAGACTGTGTCACTGTACTTCAGCCTGGGTAACAGAGTGAGACTCCAAAAAAAAAAAAAGAGAGAAAAAGAAAACAAACGATGGCTCTCTAGTTGCTCCTTTCTTTGGTGCCACAGGAACTTTCTGCAGTCTAATGAACTCTATGAGCCTTTTCTCAGAACAATTTAAATACATAAATTTTGAGGGATTTCCAAGAAACCAAAAGTTTGTGTGTATATGCATCTTGTTGCTGTTACTGTTTTTTTAAAAAGACAGTCTCTCTCTACACTGCTGGCCTAGAGCTCCTCTGCAGTGATCCTCCTGCCTCAGCCTCCCAAGTAGCTGGGACTACAGTGGTGCACCACCACTCCTTGCTCCTTTTTTTTTTTTTTTTTTTTTTTTTTGAGTCTTGCTCTGTAGCCCAGGCTGGAGCACAGTAGCGGCGATTTTGGCTCACTGCAACCTCCACCTCCAGGGTCCCAGTTTAAGCAATTCACCTGCCTCAACCTCCCGAGTAGCTGGGATTATAGGAACGTGACCTCACATCCAGCTAATTTTTGTATTTTTGGTGGAGACGGGGTTTCACCATGTTGGCCAGGATGGTCTTGAACTCCTGACCTCGTGATCCACCCACCTCGGCCTCCCAAAGTGCTGGGATTACAGGAGTGAGTTACTGTGCCCAGCCACCCCAAAGTTTTTTATAGTAATATATACTTAATACATGAAATAACAAGCTCTAGGGGGCCAATTCACTACATGAGCGATGACTGCTGGTGCTAACACTATTACCTCTGTAAACAAGGGGTAGGTGAAACAGTGTTTTCCCCCATCCAATTTAACAGAATCCCTAAAATCCTATCCAGATACCTGGGGAATTAGCAGAAGTATCAGCTATATCAAAATCCAGCTTTTACTTTTGAAATAACAACCTATAATCCCAATATCATCCTTCAGGAGATGTAAATGGGGAACAGGCGGGGGACCGTAAATCAAAGGAGTAGAGCAAAAACTGGACTAGTTATCAAGGCATATATATTACCAATGACTTAATTTTATCTTCTTTGTGAATAAACCAACCATGTACAACTGGCTAAAAGAAAGAAGGCAGGGGCCAGGAACAGTGGCTCACGCTTATAATCCCAGCCCTTTACGAGGCTGAGGCAGGTGGATCACTTGAGCTCAGGAGTTGGAGATCAGCCTGGCCAACATGGCAAAACCCCATCTCTACAAAAATTAGCTGGGTGTGGTGGCAGGCATCTGTAACCCCAGCTATTTGGGAGGCTGAGGTGGGAGGATGGATTGAGCTTAGGAGGTGTCGGTTGCAGTGAACCAAGGTCATACCATTGCACTCCAGCCTGGGAACAGGGCCAGGCCCTATCTTAAAAAAAAAAAAAAAAAAAAGCATGGCAGGTAGCCACATGGAAATCTCCATAATATTAGGTCAAAAATAAAAATGATGGTGAGAAGGGAGATAAGCAAACGACACATACACTTACTGTCATATACCCTTCTGGTTTGTTTGAATTTTTCTTACTCACCTGAGAAATATTCAATCAATGCCTAGTATGTGTTAGACATTGTAGTGGCCTTTGAGATAAACAACAAAATAAAGAATTCTTTCAAAGGGTTTACTTCTTGAAAATAAAATAAAATAAATTTTCGGCCAGGCATAGTAGCTCATGCCTGGAATGCTAGCACTTTGAAAGGTCAAGGAATGAGGACTGGTTGAGGACAGGAGTTCAACAGCAGCTGGGCAACATAGTGAGACCCCCTCTCTACAAAAAAAATTTCTTAGTCAGGCATGGAGGTGTGTACCTGCAGCTCTAGCTAATAGGGAGGCTGAGGCAGGAGGATTCCTTAAGACCAGAAGTTCAAGACCAGCCTGAGCAACACGATTAAGACTGCGTCTCTACCAAAACAAAAAACAAAAACAACTTAGCCAGGCGTGACGGTGGGCACCTGTAGTCCTAGCTTCTTGGGAAGCTGAGGCAGGAGGATTGCTTGAGCCCATGAATTCAAGGTTGCAGTGAGCTAAAATTATGCCACTGTACTCCAGCCTGGGTGACAGCAAGACACCAGCTCTTACAAAAAAAAGGGGGCCACTCGAGGTGGCTTACGCCTGAAATCCCAGCACTTTGGGAGGTTGAGGCAGACAGATCACAAGGTCGGTAGCTTGAGATCAGCCTGGACAACATAGTGAAACCTCACCTCTACTAAAAATACAAAAATCAGCCAGGCATGGTGGCACATGCCTGTAGTCCCAGCTACTTGGGAGGCTGAGGCAGGAGAATCACTTGAAACTGGGAAGCAGAGGTTGCAGGGAGCCAAGATAGCGCCACCGCACTTCAGCCTGGCCAACAAAGGGAGACTCTGTCTCAAACAAAAAGAAAAAGAGAGAAACAAATTTAAAGTAAACTAGAATTTCAGTCCTGAGATATCGACTACAAAATGATAACAATTAAGAAGTACAACTGATATGGGAACCAAAAAACAGTTCATCTATACTTGAACTTTTAGGTAATCAGTGATGATAAACACCCCAAACCACTCTGAAACATGGATTAGCTTTGGAAAAAAAACGACAGGGGACGGGGCAGACAAAGACTCTTACAAGGTATGAATTGTCAATTTATTTTAGCCTTTCAGTATCATCAAAGAATAAACCTGATAAAATCTCAAATTTGTTACTAAAATATATGGTTGTTTTTCTCTTGGTACTTAAGATTTGTGATTTTTTGCCCTCTGAAAGGAAAGGATTGTAGACAAGCAGAATCACTACCAAGGTTTATTGCTATAATTGTTTTTACTCTTGTTAGTAAGGTCAATTTTGCAATTAGAGAGCTATTTAAATTACTTTATAGTGTTCACAGGTATTCTGCAGCTCAAGACTCACTTGCTGAAATTAACCTACCAAATTAGATAACGTATACCATATAATCTGTAAAAGAACAGAGAAACACAGAAGATAGAATCTGGTCTGCTATCTGACCAAGCATAATCACAGTAAGGTGTATTACATTTCACCTTAATACATCAAATGAGCCACCCCTTTAGTGATTCTCAATCTCAATCTGCATTAGAATCACCTAAGGGAAGGAGATTTTAAAAAGATGTTCAAGCCTCACCCTCAATCAACTAAACCGGAATCTCTAGGAATGTACATACCACCAATGTGTGGTTTTTTTTTTT
>NW_016107836.1:1116120-1117141 GCF_001604975.1 Cebus imitator
ACCATTGCACTCCAGCCTGGGAACAGGGCCAGGCCCTATCTAAAAAAAAAAAAAAAAAAAAAGTTTGAAACTAGGGTAAGCGTATTACGTGTTTAACCTTTTATAATTTCTTTTTCAGTACTGGCTTTATTGAGAAGTGATTCACATACAATTCACCCATCTAAAGTGTATAACTCAATTGTTTTTATATTTGAATATATTCAAGTTTACAGAACCATCACAAATTTAAAACATTTTATCACCTCCCCCCTTCCCAAAAAATCTGTGCCTGTTAGCAGTCACTCCCATTTCCCTCCAATCCCTGATCCCTAGGCAACTACTAATCTACTTTGTCTCTGGGGATGTACCCATATATAATGTAATCATACAATATGTGGTTTTTTTTTGTTTCTAGCTTTCTTTTTTCTTGAGACAGGGTCTTACTCTGTTACCCAGACTGAAATGCAGTGGCACAATCACAGCCCACTGCAGCCTCAACCTCCTGGGCTCAATTGATCCTCCCACGTAGGCCTCCTGATAATGGACTACAGGCATGTGCCACCATGCCCAGCTAATTTTTATATATTTTTTTAAATAGAGATGGGGTTTTGCAATATTGTTCAGGCCGGTCTTGAACTCCTGGGCTCAAGCAATCCACCTGCTTCAGCCTCTCAAAGTATTGGGATTACAGCTATGAGCCACCATAACTGCTCTTGTTTCTGGCTTTCAGTTAGCATGTTTTCAAAGTTGATGTTTTTGCATATATTAAGTACTTTTCTTCTAACAATATTCCATTATGCACATATCCTACATTTAATTTATTCATGTATCAGCTGATGGACCTTGGACTGTTTCCAATTTTGGCTATTACTAATAATGTTATTATGAACCTTAGCGTTTTAAGATTTCTTTGTGGAGTTCATTTTGTGTGTTCTCCTTTTCCTTGAATATATACCTACAAATGGAATTGCTAAGTAATGTAGTAACTCTATGTTTAACATTCTGAAGAACTACCAGACTTTTTTTTTTTTTTTTTTTTTTT
>NW_016107836.1:1122072-1135019 GCF_001604975.1 Cebus imitator
TTTTTTGAGACAGTCTTGCTGTCACCTAGGCTGGAGTGCAGTGGTGCAACCTTGGCTCACTGCAACTTCTACCTCCTGGGTTCAAGCGATTCTCTTGCCTCAGCCTCCTGAGTATCTGGGATTACAGGTGTGTGCCACCATGCCTGGCTAATTTTTTTTGGTATTTTTAGTAGAGACTGGGTTTCACCGTGTTAGCTAGGATGGTCTTGATCTCCTGACCTCATGATCCGCCCACCTCAGCCTACCAAAGTACTCTGGGATTACAGGCGTGAGCCACTGCACCAGGCCAGAACTACCAGACTTTAAGGGGGCTGTACTATTTTACATTTCTAGTGTATAAAGGGTTCTAATTTCTCCATATCCTTACCAACATTTGATATTATCTGTCTTTTTGATTACAGTCATCCTAGTGAGTGTGAAGTGGTATCTCATTGTTGTTTTAAGTTACATTTCTCTGATGGCTATAGAAATAGAGCGGCTTTTCAGTTTCTTATTGGACATTTGTACATCTTTGGAGATATGTCTGTTCAAATATTTTGCCCATTTAAAAACTGGACTTATCAAGAGTTTGAGACCAGCCTGGCCAACATGGTAAAACCTAATCTCTACTAAAAATACAAAAAATTAGCTGGGTGTGGTGGCAGGCACCTGTAATCCTACCTGCTCAGGAGGCTAAGGTGAGAGGATCCCTTGAGCCCGGGAGGCAGAGGTTGCCTTGAGCCAAGATTGTGCCACTATACTGTAGTCTGGGCGACAGAGCGAGGCTACGCCTCAAAAAAATAATAAATGAAGTAAAAACTGGACGTATTATTATTACTTTTTACAGGTAGAGTTTTGCTATGTTGCTCAAGCTGGAGTTGAATTCCTGCCTCAGCCTCCCAAGTAGCTGGGACTATAGGGGTGCACAACCACATCTGGCTGGGTTTTTTTCATTAATGAATGTTACATGTTAGAGTTATAAGTCCCTTATCAGACATGATTTGCAAAAATTTTCTCCTATTCTGTGGGTTGGCTTGCTACTTTCCATGTTTAACCTTCCGTTATGTGAAGCTAACTCACTCAAAGAAATAGAACTTATGATCTTGGCTTCACAGGCACCATGTACTATTCTAACTATTCTCAAACTTTTTGTAAAGGATTGCTTTATACTCTTAAAAATTGAGGTATCCAAAGGAATTCTATCACTACTTAATTAGAAATTAAAACAAAAAATTAAAGTATTTAATTCATTTAAAATTAATAAATTCCTTAAATAGCAATATAAATATTTTACCAAAGAAANAAATCAAACACTTAAAAAAAAAAACCATGAAATGAGATACCATATTCAAAACGCTAAAAAAAAAAAAAAAAAAAAAAAAAAAAAAAAAAAAAAAAAAAAAAAAAAAAAAAAAAAAAAAAAATAAAAAAAAAAAAAAATTTAAAAAAAAAAAAAAAAAAAAAAAGAATGGCACCACTTTACATATTCAAGATCTTTTAAATGTCTGGTTGAATAGAACACATTATTTGCTTCTTTCAATCTGTTACAATATATTGTTTTAGATGAAGAAATTGCAGCCTCACAGTTATGTAGTTGGAAAAGGAAGGAAAGACTATTTTTAATAGCTTTTACATATAAGTGTAGATAGGTGATATAGCCTCTGAAAAGCTCCATGCATTATGCTTTATGGAAACTCCTAACCACATTCTTTCTATATGAGCCCACAACTTTTATTAGGAGGTTGTTAATTTGAGGGTGGGATGAGAGGTGATTATTAGGAAGTTGTTAATTCCAGGGTGGGATGAGAAGTGACAGACACTATCACATTAGTGACTGAAATAATAATATAATTTAAGGCTGGATGCAGTGGCTGTAATCCTAGCACTTCCAGAGGCTGAAGTGGGAGGAGTCCTTGAGCCCAGGAGATTGAGGCTGTGGTGAGCCATGATCACACCAATGCACTCCACACACTCCAGCCTGGGCAACAGAATGAGACGTGGTCTCAAAAAAAAAAAAAAAAAAAGAATAGAAAAAGAAAAGAAAAGAAAGATAATTCTCTCTAAGTAGGGATCAGTTAAAGTGATAACACAGAAATATGAATACAAGGGTGAGAAAGATGGAAGACTGAAAGATTTAGGATCATGTAAACTTTTTTTTTTTTTGAGATGGAGTTTCGCTGTTGTTACCCAGGCTGGAGTGTAATGGCGCGATCTCGGCTCACCACAACCACCGTCTCCTGGGTTCAGGCAATTCTCCTGCCTCAGCCTCCTGAGTAGCTGGGATTACAGGCACACGCCACCATGCCCAGCTAATTTTTTGCATTTTTAGTAGAGACGGGGTTTCACCATGTTGACCAGGATGGTCTCGATCTCTTGACCTTGTGATCCACCCGCCTCAGCCTCCCAAAGTGCTGGGATTACAGGCTTGAGCCACCGCGCCCGGCCTCACGTAAACTTTTCACTATGACCAACAGAACAAGCAGAGCCGAGTCTCAATCCTGGTTTTATGACTATATCTCACTATTCAGGGTAATAACTAAATATAGTGGGGGTGGGGAGCATGTGGGCAGGAAAAGTCAGTAAAATGCCATCCTCAAATATCTGCCATTTTTCCCCCTCCACTTATTTATCAAGAACGTATTTAAAACAACTTCTAAGGTCTAGGTAAACTCTGTGGTTTGCAAGCTTTTACTCATATAAAAACCACTGTGGTACCTGTTTCAAATGGAGATTCTCAGCTCCACTTACAGTTAGGTTTGAAATTGGAGTCTAGGTATCTATGCTTTTATAAAACACCTAATTATGACACAAATGGGCCATGGACTCCACTTTAAGAAGTATGTACCACCTCACCTACCTGTTCCACAAATTTTTCCAATGTCATGTTTCATTAAAAATAAGGTGGCAACCAACTTGTCATTCCAAGTGAGTTATTTGCGAAAATATTAAGAAAACTGCATATAACTATATATATGAAGTCTTAAGACTCTCTCTGTGGTTAAATTTTTTCCAAAATTAAAAGTAGAGCTGAGTATAACTCTGTAAGACTTTCTTTTTTCTTGAGACGAAGTTTCACCCTGTGGCCCAGGTGGGGGTGCAGTGACAGGATCTCGGCTCACTGCAACCGCTGCCTCCTGGGTTCAAGCGATTCTCCTGCCTCAGCCTCCCAAGTAGCTGGGATTACAGGCGTACACCACCACACCCAGCTAATGTTTGTATTGTTGGTAGAGATGGGGTTTTACCATGCTGGCCAGGCTAGTCTCTCCTGATCTCAAGTGATCCACTAGCCTCAGCCTCCCAAAATGCTGGGATTATAGGCGTGAGCCATTGCGACTGGCTGAGACTTCAGTAACTTAATTGATTCCATTCATATGCCTAGAGAATAAAGTGCTAAGGCTGGGCGGTGGCTCACACCTGTAATCCCAGCACTCTGGGAGGCCAAGGCTGGTGAAGTTTGAAACCAGCCTGGTCAATAAGGTGAAACCCTGCCTCTTTTAAAAAAAAAAAGGAGAGAGAGAGAGAGAGAGAGAGAGAGAGAGAGAGAGAGAGAATAAAGCACTGTATGTGACACTGACACCGGACATTAGGACCAGATGTCAGCTTTTGTGCTCCTTTACCAATACAACCAAACCCTATTCCATGTTTGTTGTGAATGAAATTGAACACATATCTTCCAATACAAAACAAAAATAATCCCTTCAAATCTTCCAGAGATTAAAAATCTAAACATACAACAACTAAAAAACTTAAAAAAAAAGATCTTGGCTTAACATACTGGTTCAAATAATTATATTTACCATTATCTGCTTAGTAAACTTACATATTCATCCCCTAGGAAACAAAGAACTACAAAATATAAATTAAAATCTTAACCTTTTGGAATTTAAAAGATGAGACTTCTTTCAAATATGAGTAATCCAGACTTAATTCACTAAATAAACTAAGCAAAATATTAGAAAAACATTAATTAGGACACATAGCTTTGCCCTTCTGATTTTATTCAATATTTACTATGTATCCTAAGCTGTCCATTCATCTACAAATAGTTTAAACAACTGCCAACTCAAATCCCCTTTTTAGCCCAGTTCTCACACCATTACCAACTGTTTGACAAAACAAAACAGAAAGACTCAAATTCGCAAGTAGGTCCTATCTAAAAAGAAAGATTTAGAGACGTGGTAGAAAAGCTTAAAATCACTGTCACTAAACTGAAGGTTTATTAAAAAAAAAAAAAGAAAGCTTAAAATCATTAATTAGTATGTGCAATTGTCCAACAGGTAAAAACATCCAAATATAGATTTTGCCCTTCTGAAGGTCTATTGGGATGTCAACACCTACATTCCCTGAAATAATGTTGAAGGAAAGTAATATTGACTAACATAGTACCTTTCTGTTGTATTACTAAGAAAAATCCAACTCTCAGGCCGGGTGCAGTGGCTCACGCCTGTAATCTCAGCACTTTGGGAGGCCAAGGTGGGTAGATCACGAGGTCAGGAGTTTGAGACCAGCCTGACCAAGATGGTGAAACCCCATCTCTACTAAAAATACAAAAATCAGCCAGGTGTGGTGGCACATGCCTGTAATCCTAGCTACTTAGGAGGCTAAGGCAGGAGAATCGGTTGAACACAGGAGGCGGAAGTTGCTGTGAGCGGAGATCATGCCACTGCACTCCAGCCTGGGTTACAGAACTAGACTCCGTCTCAAAAACAAAAACTTCGGCCGGGCGCAGTGGCTCACGCCTATAATCCCAGCACTTTGGGAGGCCGAGGCGGGTGGATCACGAGGTCAAGAGATCGAGACCATCCTGGTCAACAAGGTGAAACCTCGTCTCTACTAAAAAAATACAAAAAATTAGCTGGGCATGATGGTGCGTGCCTGTAGTCCCAGCTACTCAGGAGGCTGAGGCAGGAGAATTGCCTGAACCCAGGAGGCGGAGGTTGCGGTGAGCCGAGATCGTGCCATTGCACTCCAGTCTGGGCAACAACAGCGAAACTCCGTCTCAAAAAAAAAAAACAAAAAAAAAACTTCTCATTCTTTAAGCACAGAGCTCTTAGGAATAACTGTTCCCAAATAGAATATTTGATATGCTCCAGTTTCCTAAGAAATATCAACAATAAAGATCAAATCAATTTGCCTGCCCAAAACTTACACCAAATAAGTATCACTAATAGGAGGGCTAGGAAAAGCTGTTACAGAAAGATTTTGGGAAAAATAAGTCCAAAAAACACATTGCCCAGCCTCTTTCTCTGCCTCTTCTAACACCTACACATATGTACCTTCACTTAAATTGTTTGGTGATACTGTTACTTCTAAATAGCTTGTAAGTACTACTTGTTACCTAACGAAATAAACCAGATTTCAGGTTTCAGTTGAAACAGGTTTCAGTTGAAACACTGTGGGTGTTTCAACTTTTTCTTTCCTTATTAATAAGTTATAATAGAACACATACTCCTCCTATTTCTACTTCTTCTATTCTAAATCTTCCCAAAATTATTTTTCACTAAAAACACAAATTTATAAGCCTAAATGTTCCTTTGTTAAGAACTGCAGGCAATTAATTTGTGCTTCTTGGAGTCATGTCATTTTTCCAAGCTGAGGATCATTTTGCTTGTACTTTAGGACTTCCTAATTCTAGGATAGGCTATACGTTGTTTAAAAGGTGAAATATGGGTCAGGCGCAGTGGCTCATGCCTGTAATCCCAGCACTTTGGGAGGCTGAGGGGGGCAAATCATGAGGTCAGGAATTCGAGACCAGCCTGACCAACATGGTGAAACACCATCTCTACTAAAAATACAAAAAATTAGCTGGGCATAGCGGCAGGTGCCTGTAATTCCAGCTACTCTGGAAGCTGAGGCAGGAGAATCACTTGAACCCAGGAGGCAGAGGTTGAAGTGAGCTAAGATCGCTTCACTGCACTCCAGACCAGGTGACAGAGACCCCATCTTGAAAAAAAAAAAAAGTGAAATATGGCTGGACTCAGATCTGTAATCTCAACAGTTTGGGAGGCTGAGCCAGGAGGATTACTTGAGTCCAGGAGTTCAAGACCAGCCTGGGAAACAGTGAGACCTCGTAGTAAATAGTAAATATTTTTTTTTTAAAGTGAAATGTTATTTATAAGAGTAGAAAAACAAAATTTGGGGGAAGGGTTCACATGAATTGAAAAGGCCAGTTAGCCAGGCGTGGTGGCGTCCCAGCTACTCGGGAGGCTGAGGCAGGAGAACCACTTGAACCTGGGAGGCAGAGGTTGCAGTGAGCTGAGATCACACCACTACAATCCAGCCTGGGCAACAGAACAAGACTCTGTCTCAAAAAAAAAAAAAAAAAAAAAAAAAAAAAAAAAAAAAAAAAAAAAAAAAAAAAAAAAAAAAAAAAAAAAAAAAAAAAAAAAAAAAAAAAAAAAAAGAATGGATGTGGCCAAACACTTTCCTCTCCTTCCTCTTATCCAACAAAACTTTTAAGAGTCAACCACACTCTGGAAAACAGATTGGGGGAGAGAACCATTCACTCTTATGCCCCAAATATGACTATGCACCTGTCTTCCCAATAAATTATTTGGGAAATTTATAAAGTATTGCATATATACAGCCTAGATGCAAACTTAATCCATTCACTTACTGAATACCTTTAAGTATCAAAGCGTTATTTCTTAGGTCTTTTTAAGATGTAAAAACGAATAAGGCCATCTCCTCAATTCAAGAAGCTCAAAACCCAATGGAAGAACTCTAGGTAAAACAGCATATTAAAAGCTGTAAAAGTAGTAGTACACAAGGTTAAATGAACCTAAGAATGAGATCAAAAGTTAAATCAAACACTTAAAAAAAAAAACCATGAAATGAATAATACGGCCGTAATTACACACAGAATTCATATATGTTAGAGGAGTAAACCTATATGCAAATAGTTTTATCACCATTAAACTGGCAAAAACAGTAAGCAAGGAACTTTAGAAGAGTATCATTGAACACTATAAGGTAATTTCAATAGATCTCTACATGCAAAATTGAACTCCTTACTAGAGTTAAAAAAAAAAAAAAAAAAATCAAAGCAGTAAACCTTAGCAGTGATTTTGCTTGTCTGCAACCATTTCCCTCTGTTGGGAGGCACAAATCACAAATCTTAGCACCAGGAGAGAAATGACTATCCATATAGTAACAAATTTAAGATATTATCAGGTTTATTCTACAAACTTGAACTTCAATGCTACTAAAAAGCTAAATCTACACCTGTATCTTGCAGGACTCTTTCTCCACCCCATTCCTTTGCATTTTTCCAAAGAAAATCCATGATTCAGAGTGGTTTTAATTTTTTTCTTATTCTTTAGTTTCATTGAGTTTCTTTTTCTCATCCATGATTTCAGGTTATTTTGGATGCTCTCTTCCAGATTTTCACTATTGTCTTAAACATCAAGCAATGGACAGCTGATTCATATTTTCAATCAGTAACTTCTTAAAGTGTCATTTAATGACGATTTTAGTTGAAGCTGAATACAGTATCTAGGATCTACTTCAAAGTAATGGGGGTGGGAGAAGCAAATGAAGTCGTGCAAGAAACAAGATTAGCCATAAACTGAAGCTCTATGACAGGTACTTCATATATTATACTATTTTTTTATGTTTGAAATGTATTATTAAAAAGTTAAAGAAAAGGCTATATGAAGAAGACTTCCTTGTTGAAAATCAGATGTCAAAACTGTCTTTTAGACTGAAGGAAAAGATAAGGAGCCACCAAAAAGGTTTGGACAAGTTGATTGTGCAAAAGGAAAATGGCTATCACTGATACTAACACACTAAGATAAATCCATGAATCCATAGCTATACTTGATCTTTAGGGAGTAAAAAACGTCTTTTTTGCAGAAAAGTATGAGCCCGTGAACACACACAGATGAATAGAATTGTGGGGTTTTTTTTAAATACAAAAACAAAACAAAAAACCACCATTTGCTACTTCCAATGTAATAGCTGATTTAGTCAAGGTTTATAAATTGATAACTAGGTATAAGGTGATTAAGGAACACCGTATCAGCTCACAGATTATTAACTGCAAAGGGGAACATGACCCTTAACAATGAAAAGATCACTCAAACCAAGTGATCAAACTTAAACCATCCTAATAGAACCCAGAAGTGCCTGCAACTATAATAATATAATGATATAATGTTAAGTATTCTATCCAAAATTACTTAACACAAATATGAAGGCTGAGTATAGACCTAACTGTAAAGTTTTCAGGAAATCCAGAAGATGAATGACATCATCAACCCCCAAACCAAAAGCAAACAAGCAAACAACAAAAAACAAATACACCCAGAATAGCATAAGTGTCCTTGACTCTTCAAATAGACAACAGCCCCAGGGGAGGAGAAGAAATGGTGAGACTATTTAAGAGACATAACCAAATGATTCAATATGTAAATCTAGATTCAATTCTGGTTAAGAAAAAAAAAAAGAATCACATTTTTGGGACAAGTGGGGAAATTTGAATATGGACTAGATTTTAGAAATATTATTTTCTTGAGTGGGAAAATAGTTTGGTGAGACTATGTAACATTTTGCTCTCACTCATATGAGAATGCTGAACTACTTGGGGCTGCAGTATGTGTCAACACACTTTCAAAGAAACATGCATGGACTAGGCATGGTGGCTCGGGCCTGTCTATAATCCCAACACTTTGGGACATAAGGTGGGTGGATTGCTTGAGCCCAGGAGTTCGAGACCAGGCTGGACAACATGGAGAATTCCTGTCTCTACAAAAAAAATACAAAAATTAGGCCAGGCATGGTAGCTCACACCTGTCATTTCCAGGACTTTGGAAGGCCGAGGCCAGTAGATCACTTAAGGTCAGGAGTTTGAGACCAGCCTGGGCAACATTGCGAAACCCCATCTCTACTTAAAATACAAAAATCAGCTGTGCATCGTGGCAGGCACCTGTAATCCCAGCTACTTGGGAGGCTAAGACAGGAGAATCGCTTGAACCCGGCAGATGGAGGCCACAGTGAGACGAGATTGCACCACTGCACTCCAGTATGGGAGACAGAACAAGACTCAAAAAAAAAAAAAAAAAAAAAAAATTAGCTGGGCATGGTGGCATGTGCCTGTAGTCCCAGCTACTCAGGAGGCTGAGGCCAAAGAGGTTACATAGCCCAGGAAGGTCGAGGCTGGGCTGAGCTGTGATGTGCCACAGCACTCCAACCTGAGTGACAGAGACCATGTTCTCAATCAATTAGCATGGAGAGAGAGAGCAAACACGGCAAGGCTTTCAACTGTTGATTCCAGGTGAAGCGTTGTCCTACAGGTGTTCTTTGCACTTTGCTTTCAACTTTTCTCTATGTTCTAAACTTTGCACAATAAAACCTTTGGGGGAAATTATTTTTCTGTAAATTGTCACCACCGTCTGTCCCACTGAAACACCACAGTTCTAAAACATTCAAGAGGTAATGGTAATATTTCTGTGTCTTTACAATTTTAGATAAATTTTAAGAATTAACAATGAATTTCAGAAACTTTCAATGAAACCTCTGTTTATTACTCCTTCACTTTCAGATGACAAATACTAGATTAGAAAAGGGGTAAACAGTTTTGGTATAATAATCTTAAGACTTTGCATGCTTGGGCGTGCAAGCAGTATGTATAATGTAAATAGTGGGAAGATTTCTGGACTGAAACCAGTCCTCGAGCAAACACAAAACAATTTAGTCAAACTTAGCCAACATAATGAAATCTAGTCTTACACCACTATGCAATAGGTACACTCCTATATTGCCTCATCTCTGTCAACGTCCAATAACATCTTCTACGTTATAAGCTAGGGAACTTGAAAAATGAAAACCTAAGTGCATGTCGTTGCTATGGCAATGGGAAATTTCAGGAAATTGAGACTGCAGGCTACCTAGCCTCCATTTTAGAAACTGTATTTACCTAAACACACCAGGACTTAGATCGAAAAACAAATTTAATGGCATCTTTCATAACTATTTAGCTTCCTCTCTCACAGTAAAAGGCAAATACTGTCTACAAAATTCTGAATACAAAGAGCAAAAGAAACAAATCACACTGAACTAAAAGTCTGAACTTTAAAATATTTGCCACGCATATTTTAAAATATGTCACTCATATTTACTACTAAAACAGATGGTTTTATTTACAGTGGCCAAAACAGACTTCTCATTTTCAACTTATCATATACCTGCAATGCTTCTGTAGCTGGAAAAACGAAAATGAAATGTGTCTAAAAGGGAGAAAAGGAAGAAAACGAAAGAAAGCCACAAAATTCCCAAAACCTCACCGTAACTGCTTCTTTCTTCACTCACTCTAATAGTCTTATTTCTCAAGATTAGCTTTGTCTCAAATATTTCTCAAACTAGTAACCTATTTCTGGGTACAGTACATTTGGCGGGGTGAAACACTGTCAAGTTTTTCTAAAACGGCGGGTGGGCGTTAAAATAATCAATTCCTATCCAATCTAATATCAAAACGATATCAAAGGAAAGCATCCCAACCGGAGTAGTCCCATGAATTTAAACAGGACGAATCAGCCTACCGGCTATTGTTTAAATCAAGTATTTGTTCGTATTCATGCCTAAGACAGAGAAGTAAAAAAAATTAAAGTCTTAGTCAGATTTTGCTCCCGACTCACACTACTCTTCTATATCCTGTCCCCCAGGTTCACTAGACCCGATTCCTTCCTCAGGAGAACATGTCTGGAGCAGTCGGAGGAACAGACGTGGAGAAGAGGTCGCCACGAGGCCCCACCACTCTCCTTCCTCACCTGCTCCGTGGCTCCGTCTCCTGACATGGCCTCAGCTGATTACAACGTGCGCACTGACCGTCGATGGGAAGCTAAAAAAGAAAAATTAAACTAAAAACCACCCCCAAACCGGTAAAGTTAACCCCTGCCCAGCAGAGCCAGACCGCCAACACCAATCGCCACCGCCCACTCAGATATGAATTAAAATGGCTGCGCCCCTGCCGGCCGAGGAGGGGGTGTGTGGCTTCCCGCATTAACTTCCGGGGCAGTGGGCGGGGCTAATTTCGAGACTCGTTGGTTATTCTGAGCGTGCAGACGCAGCGAGATCCTGAGGGCGGGCCCAATTCCCGGGCTGACGTCACCGCCTAGGCTTGGAGAGGCTGCTGCTGAGCCGGCTGCAACCGGCTGGAAGGCGGGAAGTTGTGTTCCTCGGAGGCTCGCGCGCTTTTCGGAATTGAGTTACAAAGCTTTAGAGTCTGGCTCCTCACAGCTGAAGCCTGATTGCTAGTAAGCAATGCTAAGCATTAAATGCCTCTTATGATTAGGGGATAAGGAATCCGTGGAGGTTTTCTCTGGTCTCAGCTCATGCTTTTTACTTTTCTTGGGGATGGGAGGGATAGATCAAGCTCACTTTAATTTTTACTGCCACCATCTACTCTTGTGTAGAAAGCTTTGAAGTCTGTGAGACCTGGGTTTTCAGCTCAACGTCTCAGCATGGTTCCTTGACTGCAAAGTGGATATAATTATCTGGAGCCAGACTGCGTGGATTTTTTTTTTTTTTGAGACGGAGTCTCGCTGTGTCGCCCAGTCTAGAGTGCAGTGGCGTGATATTGGCTCACTGCAACCTCTGCCTCCGGGTTCAAGCAATTCTCCTGCCTCAGCCTCCCAAGTAGCTGGGATTACAGGCAGCTGCCACCACGCCCAGCTAATTTTTTGTATTTTTAGTAGAGATAGGGTTTCACCATTTGTCCAGGCTGGTCTTGAACTCCTGACCTTGTGATCCACCCGCCTCGGCCTCCCAAAGTGTTGGGATTACAGGCATGAGCCACCACGCTCAGCCAACTGCGCTGATTTGAATGCAGATAAGTAGCTCAGGGCAATTAAACTTCGCACCTCTTCTGGCCTGTAGATGAGAATAACAGTACCTGCAACTGAAACAAATTATATATAGAAAAGTCTTAGGAACAGTGCCTGGCATTAAGATGAAATGAGATTGGGCGCGGTGGTTCACACCTGTAATCTCAGCACTTTCGGAGGCCGAGAGGGACGGATCACTTGAGGTCAGAAGTTCAAGACCAACCTGGCCAATTTGGTGAAACCCCGTCTCTACTAAAAATACAAAAAGTAGGCGGGCGTGGTGGTTTGCGCCTGTAATCCCCAGCTACTCGGGAGGCTAAAGCAGGAGAATCGCTTGAACCTGGGAGGCAGAGGTTGCAGTGAACCGAGATTCCAGCCTGGGCAACAGAGCGAGACTCCGTACCAAATAAATGAAAAAAAGATTAAATGAGGTTAAGTCTTCTCAAACTGCTCTTCTCTTCCATTTAAGGATCATCGTAAGATGTCTGTAGGCATTTCTCGCCTACAGGGGTCCGATGTCCCTAAATAAACTATTGAACTCTTCCCAGACTCGCCTTATTCTTTTAGGTCTCTTTTCCTCTGCTCAAGCTTACACTTATTCCCTTTCCACAGGCTGAAATCTTACGTTAAAATAATCAGACACATGAGCAAAAGATGTGTATTAACAGATGTTCATTGCACCATCCAGCAACAGAGGACTAGTTAAAAATATCACAAGATTTGTTTCTGCAATGGAATGTCCTGTAGCAAACTGTTGCTAATGTAAGATGACATAGAAAGGCAACCACTGTATTATTAAATAAAAAAAAACAATATAAAAGTGTTTTACATATATATACTTACCACTTTAGCATCCCTAATCCAAAAATCCAAAATCTGAAATGCTTTAATGAGCATTTCCTTTGAGGGTCATGTTGGTGCTCAAAAGTTAGATTTTGGGGCCAGTCGTGGTGGCTCATGCCTGTAATCCCAACACTTTGGGAGGCCGAGGTGGGTGGATCACGAGGTCAGGAGATTGAGACCATCCTGGCCAACATGGTGAAACCCCATTTCTACTAAAATAAAAAAATTGGCTGGGTATGGTGGCGCGTGCCTGTAATACCAGCTACTTGGGAGGCTGAGGCAGGAGAACTGCTTTTTTTTTTT